>NW_027116878.1:0-240253 GCF_024137725.1 Prorops nasuta | reverse complement strand
GCATCGGGCAGCAGGTGCGATATGCGCCTGTGTATCGATGCTATCAGTATAATTCGTGCAATGCGTATATATCTGTAGATCCTCTGAAATTAAACAAAATCTCTTGCGGTTATTGCCAATGGTAGAGCCAATTTTTCAACAGTCTTTGTGGAGAATCGAGCCGATGAAATTCCCTTAGAAATATGTTGTCGCGCGAATCATTAGAGGAGGAGGGGAGAGGCGGCTTGCTTTGCAGGATAAATGGAACCGTTGTAGCAATTAATTACGAGAAAGAGAGAGAGAGAGATGTACCAAGTAAAACTCACTCTTTTACGACTGGGAGACCATCAAGTGGAAGAAGAGAAGGAGGAAGAAGCCGAGCAATGAAAACGAAGCGTTACAGCAACTTGTGTGATTTATGTCGCGGTAATAACAGTTACTTTGTGGGAAGGCATAGAAGAGATTGCAACTTTTCACGAGAAACAATCTGGAATGCCAATTGGTCATTCGGCAAATTTTACATCTCGAGAATATAGTCAGGATTGGATTTATAAAAAAAAATAAAGAAGAAGAAAAGGCGCATCATGAAAGTGCGGTTATTCGGCAAATTATACTTATCCTCGATTTGCCTTTAATTCTTCTCGGAGAAGAAGAAGAAACTAGCGAAGAGAGAAACGAGAAGGCTGACCGAAGGGACGACGCACAATTTCAATCCCTCGCTCGCGGTACATCATATATATATACCTAGCTCCTTTGGGAGGAGCAGAATTGTGCAAGAGGGCTTACCTATAGCTCGTATCTCTTTGTCGGATAATAAGAAGAATACCGCAAAACCACTCTTGTCGAATTTTCTCATTGTTCCCGCTCGCTAATTTATACTCGAGAAGCGAAACGTCCGCGGTAAACGTGCTCGTTATTGGCTAGCTTATTATTGACGTTTTTCAAAATGCTCGAGCTCTGCTATCACTCTCTCTCTCTCTCTCTCTCTCTCTCTCCTCCAACAATTATACTATATATATATTTAGAGAGAGAGAGAGAGAGAGAGAGAGAGAGATCCGTTATTAATGTTAAAAAAAAAAGTTGTAGTTTTCGAGTCAACTGGATTTTTGCTGTAGCAGCAACGAGGACGCGTCCCACTTAAAGTGGCGCGCGCGCGATAATAATTTATAAAAAATAGAGAAGAAAAAGAGAGTAGCGGAGTGACGAGCGTGTTGGCACGCGACAATGTATATCTACGTGTATACATATATCGTGGGTCGCGCGGGGTCGCCGCGAGAGAAGAATACACATGCACGTACATACTACGTAGACGAGGCGAGGGCGCGCGCGCGCGCGCGCACGGCGAGGAAAGCAGCGGCTTACTCTCCTAGCTGTTTAACTAGAAAAATGCCGTCCTTATTCGTTCTTTCAATAATTCCATATTTTTACCGAGAAAAGCCTTGCCTCTGCTCACTCGATCCTGAAATATTTAATATCGAGCGAGGCAACAATTGAAAATGATACTCGCCAAAGGTTTTATAGCGTAATGCACGCGTCCCGTATGTGTATGTGTACAACGTACGTCGCGCGGGACGGTCTGTCGCGTAAACTTTCTACTAGAACATATGCTCGCGCCATGTGTCAAAGAGAACCTTGGAGACAATTGGCGTGGATGGTAAAAGTGGAAGAATGTTTCTCACGGCTCGAGGGCATACGTCGGGCAAGCGCGCTCGCGCTCGCCTACCAAAGACACAATTTTTAACTTTATCGCAGCGTGCAGCGGAAGGGCCGCGTCGTCCGACGGAATTCGTCGATATATGTATCTGTACCGTCAGCGATACAAGTGCTGTGAGCGAAAGAGGAAGCTCTCTCCCTCCTACCGATGTGTGCGCGCACTCTACCTTCCTTCCTCTCTTACACCGAGATTTCAAGCGCGAGAGAAACTCTCTCTTCTCCTCCTTCATTCTCACGATCGAGCAATTTCGAAAGAGGCGCAGGATCGTTCCCGCGCCAGTGGAAGAGGACGTATATTGCACGTGACTCTCTCCTGGATTCGGAGCTTCCGTTCTTATTGGTGAATGGAAAGCGACGCCACATCCGTACGTCCCACGCGCCTACGTAACGTACGTACGACCAATTTCCGTTATGCGCAGCTGTAAAATATTCTTTCGTGTATTACAGATAAACCTGTATAAAGGCTATAAGAAACGTGGGAAACCTGCTTGTATATAAACACGATCGTTCATTGGCTTTTCAACGTGAATTCACTTTCGCATTGTATATATATATATATATATAGTAATACGTCTGACGGCGAGAGAAATAAAAAAAGAGGCGATCGAGAGAAAAGTGTCCGCCGTAGCACATTTCATTGCCGCGTCGCTTCTCCTTGGTCCTATTGCGCACACGCATGCATCTTGTTATTTCTCTCTCTCTCTCTGGCGGTATGTATACATACTCCGCTATCCACCATATGCAGTCGGTCCGTCGATGCCGCTCTTTGCCGGCTCTATTATACGCGGGCGGGCATCACCGACCGACTGGGGGGGGGTTACTCATCCTTTCTCCTTCTTCACTCTGCGGCTGGCCGCTCGCTACCTCGTGATTTCCGTTCATTCACCCTATCCGGTCATCAGCCTCTCTCCTACCTCTGCCTCTCTCCCCTACACCTTCTTCGCCAAAGTCCAAGCATTCTTGTCCCTTTGTATACCTTACTTCCGCAATTTCCTTCGCTTCTATTCGATCCACCGCGACGACCCGCACCATTAGCGCGCCTCGTGTCGTCTTCTCGCAAACCGATGGATATACGAGCAGCACTCTCTCGCTCGTTCGCTGCTACTCGCCACGCGCCAAGGAACGATCCTTTTCCCACTCCCCCGTTCGCCATCTTCTCGCTCGTAATATATACTCGCTGTACATGTATGTTTATAGGTATAATTATTACCACTCCCCCTCTCTGTGTTGCGAGATGAAGAAACAGTGCTCGGCCGTACACGTGTCTCTTTCCTGGATATAATCCGTGCTGCACGGAGGAGGATCGATCGAGAATCGTATAGTCGATTGAGTTGCGAGATATATAGGCGGAAACGTCTTTGTGGAGGGGGATGTAAAGAGACGTTTTCGTCTTTCGAAAGTATAAATTAGCTCGGAACCGTTGGCGCGCTATTTAAAAAACATTAGGTTAACGAGAAGAACGCGCGTCGAGCTCTCTGTCCCAGATTTTCGCCATATAAATGTCCGGCCGGCCAGGCATCGGGCAGCGATGGAGCGGCGGCGATCTGCTAAATATTTAACACCAGAGGACGCGACTAATCCTTAATGGATTTTTTCCCTCGTCGTCTGGACGCTCCTCATCCCAATAGCTCTTCCCTTCGAAGGACCAAACGCGTTTGTATTTAAAGCGCGCGACCGAATCGGATGACTCTGCTCGACGCGCGAGAAATTCCACTAGATTCATGCCCGAGTTTGCATCTTTGAACATTTCACAAGCTTTCCGTAGGAAATTCACAGTTGGCGATAGGACTTGTTGGTCCGCGGGCGGAAGGAGAGAAGGATGGGGATGCGCGCGCGCGCGCGTACGGGGCGACTGAATGGAAAGGATCAGGCCGCGCGCGTAAATAACACCTGTTATGTGCATATAGCGCAGCAGCAAGCATGCATGCATTTGTACGCCGCGCGTCAATTTTCCTGCGTATACTCCCAATGGAGAGCAGCTTATCTCGAAAGATGTATTAGCAATAGGTACAGATGCATGTGCATGTACCTCGTGTACGTGTAATTGTTTATCGCTGCTTTGGCCAATGATGGAAAAAGATAATTGCTGGATCGAAGCTGATGTATGTTTATATGTGGAGCCTATAAGCTAGTCTCTCTCTCTCTCTGCCCCGTGTGGCATGTTATGCCTGTGCGTGCGTGTGTGTGTGTGTGTGTGTGTGTGTGCGCGCGGTAGAGGAATAATATCGACCGCGTAGATATTGTTGATGCGAATGGTAACCATGGTTAAGTCGAGTCGAGGCGAATCGAGTGGCCAATTGCAACGTTCGCGGTGGCCAGGACTGGCCAATAGGCTCGCTCTTCTCTCTCGGTTTTTTGATTGGGCGATATCGAGGATAAGAGAGCAGTTGGAGGGCCGAGGGACCCAGAAACGGACGTGGACGCATCCAGTGGAGAAGGTCGTTCTCCGTCATCTCCGCCCGGTTCTCCTCGCACACGCACGCACAACGCGCGCGTCTTTCCCTCGCCGAGTCTCTCTCCAAGCTCCGTCAGGTTGTCTATCTCTCTCTCTCTCTCTCTCGTATCTATATTCTATTCCACATTTATATATGTATTTATATAAAGCATTTTCGAGCACACACAGCTGCACCCTCGCTCTCTCTCTCTCTCTCTCTCTCTGTGTGTGTACTGATTGCCAGCGAATCTCAGACCTCCCATCTGCTGCTCACTACCACCATCCTCTCTTATCCCGTATCCTAGCTCCTATTATTGGCCTACTTGCCAAACGCTCTTCTCTTGTCTTTTCACGCGTGACGCCACTTGTCGCACCACAACCCCCCTGATATCTCGCTTGTTCCCTACGTTGCAAACACAAAATCAACTCTACCATTGAAACGTTTGCAAAAACCTCTCACTGTCCTGCATTGCAATCAATAGCATATGCCTCGTACTTTGATCGATACTTTTTAATCATCGACCTATATACTATTTTATCAAGATTTATTCATACGTTTACCACGCCTAATATAGGTATATATGTACATATGAGATGTGTGTCGAAGAAAATCTGCCGAAAAGTATTGTCACGGAAAGGTACACGCCGCGAGTACAAGTTTAAATTTCCGTTCGTCATTAGTATCGATCGAGCGAGTGCCTATATGATTAAGAAAGCGAGGATGCTGAGAGGAGAATGTTGGCTCTTTGCTAAAGAGATGAATCCTGATAAACGTCGTATTACATTTGTCGTTGATACGGATAGGGGAGAGAGTGGGAATGAGGGGGGAGAATAGTTGCAGTGGTTCTTCGCGAGAAAGTGTACAACGTACAAAGTGCGAGGGTCAATGATAAAGTGTCGTCGTCGTCGTCGTCGTGGTCTCTCGAGCGAGGTTCGTTCAATCGGATGATGATTGAAGGGGGAAGAAAGAAGAAGAGGGAAAAGGATTGGTTGCTCGCGGTAGAATCGCTCTGTGCTGCGGATGGACCAAAAGGACGAAACATAAATTCCTCCCTCCTCTGTGTTATCCAAATAGAGCGAATTGAGAAAGTGGACAGGAGCGCGCGCGAGTGCACTCGCCGAGTAAAGTTGAGGAGCTTTCGTCGCGGCGGCGACTGTGCGAGACGCACAATTCGAACAAGCCTCGCGTATACACGTGTGCCGTAGGACCATCCATCTTATTACTCTGTACAACTTGCAAAAGACGTGAAATATTGCACACTTTGGTCCTTTTAGCGGAGAAATTTCCAATTCTTTTTACCATAATGCTGCGCGGATTGACATAAAATTTCCTCCCGTCTCTCGGCAGTACGGTCCTCCTATATTACGTATAGCTTTCACAGCAACATTTTGCCTATCGGAGATGAATTACTACCCCCCCCCGCCCCCCCGATTGTCGCACAGGCCTATGAACTAGATGAAAAAAAGAGAGAAGAGCAAGGGGCCGAATGACAAATAGCCCTAATTAACTGGTGTGTATCGTTATTTTTGTTGCAGGACTGCGCGCAGATTGGCACACACGAGAGGCACAGGAAAGAACCTTTGCTCCGGATAATCACAAACTGGAGTGAGGTGAGAGAAGCACGAGTTTTTGGAGAGGAAAGATTTTCGTTTTGCTCGGCCTATGTTATGTACATATATATATATATATATATATCGCATCGCGGTAGTTGAACCTGCGAAACTCGCTGGAAAAATTTCAACCGCTATATCGTTGACCCTTTAAAGCTTGATAGGCCATTGTAGAAATTCAGCTGTAAAATAGCCAAGGTCGTCCCGTGCCGTCCGTCGTAGTTGGGTCGAGTCGAGGTGCGACGCGCGTGCGCCAAAAACAATTTTCAGCGGCGGAACACTGGAGAGCGGGTTAACGATCATCCGGTGTTCCACTTTCGTTCCTTTCGAGCAAAATCGATAAGGATCTCGCCTCGCCTCGCCTCGCCTCGCCTCGCCTCGCCTCGCCTTCCTACGTGTATACGGACAATACTGGCCCAAAATCTCGCATCTTACGAAATTAACGAGAGAGAATCTTTACGCAATTTCCTTTGCGTTTTTCATGCCACTATACGCGTCGTACGTACGTTGAAAAGAGAAGCGCGGGGGGGGGGGGGGGGGGGCGAGCGGCATCTGGAACGCGCCGTCACTCGACCAAACTGCAAACAAAAGTTTGCTAACCGCGCGCCGGTCGGTGATCGCGTAATCGATAAAACGGTCAGCCCGTGTCAGGCCCGTCGCCGATTATCGCATTCCAACGAGGTGAAAAGATGAATATAAACGCCACCAGCAGCAGGATTCTCCAGTGATAACGGAATCCCTCTCTCTTTCATATCCCATTCGATTCGAGGGACCATCGGCCCCGATATTTGCACGCACGTCCAACAGCGGCACTTGTATATCCTAATTTTAATAGTTTCTTCATTTTTATTTTGCCGCTTTCTTTTCTATACATATGTATATTGTGCGGAATATCTCCGTGCGGTAGGACGATGATCGGAAGTGAGGAAATAAATGAGCGTGAAAGAAGGCTCGTTAAGGTAGAAGGTCTTGGTAGAATATACCGTATCTCTCTGGCACACGATGGTGCATGGAAAACCAGTTTTGCTGCTGCTGCTGCTGCGAGAGAGTGAAATAAAGCTTTCCGTTTCTTCCTACCGGATTAACAGGCAAATCACGAAGCGTGACTGTGAATCCTTAAAGCTCCGGAACCGTGAAATGACGAGGCAACTCGCTTATTCCTTGGTTTCCGCCGCGCTGCAACAATATCCTTCACCCCCACCCCTCCTTCCATTCGATCATCGCGACAAACCCCTGATTAAAATTTACACATCGATATTATCCACACATTATTTTTTAGGCCAATTATTAACTAGTCTGTCCAAAGTTTTATCGCTATTAGCCTTTCCACACGTGCCGCGCGAGTAACAGTGTATATATCCAAGGTTGTTTTCCGAGCGAACATGCAACATTTTTAAATCTAGCGGAAAATCAAATGGCGATGATAAAAGCGTTGTCGAATCTCGCGACGTTCCTTGCCATTTCCGTTAAATGTTCAGCAAATATTCCTTTTTTTATCCTCCGCTCTATTTCGAGGCACTTTCGTATTTGCTGCTAATAATAATAATAGTGGTAAAAATTTGGGATTCTGCGGAAGACGCGCCTCTGGTTAATTAAGCAGCCAAACTGATTGTATAGGTAAATAATGGGAAAATAGTTGGAGGTGTGTGCGTTTCATGGAATGGTTGTTTTGCTTCCTCATTGCCAATCTCTCTCTCTCTCTCTCTCTCTCTAATAGAGGTTTCAAAAAGTAAGATTTACATTTAGTAGAGTCTGCGTTGCGTTTATTGCCTTGCGCGTTATTGCAGGAGTCGTGCGCTGACAGATGTCGCGCAAACGAAGAACCGGTTCTCTTAAATCTTAGTGGTTAAGTTACTCGGGCTATTCTCGCGTTATCTATTATTCATAGCTGAGAGATGGAGGTGCGCGCTCGCCTCAAACTCTATATATATATATATATATAAAATTGCAATGGAATCACTCTGAACGTTACCTAATTGCACTTTGGCAGGTTTACGGAGTTGCCGCCAATTTCTGGCCCGTGTGCTTTTCCTTACAACAATAATACAGCAACGATGGAAAGAGTGCCCATGAAATAAAAGTAATGGTGATGGATATATATATATATATATATATGTACCATTATTGGCTCTTTCCGTCCCGTTGATATAGATGTGCGCGTTTTTCCAAAAAGTCTATTGGCGGGATGAATGAAAGAGGAGATTGAAAAAATGGTAGACGAACGAGTTGGGGGGTTGGAAGGATCGGTAAGGTGGTTTGCAACGTCCAAGAGGGTAGGGTTGCATTTTGCATATGCGGTGGCAGGGGAAGCAGAGAGAGAGAGAGAGCATGCGCGATGCGAAAAGCTCGGCCCTCGGGGGTGAATTCCACGAAGCAGCTCAGTATCCACCCGACCATCAGCTGATCAATATAGCTCCGCTGGCACGCCACGCCACACCACGCCACGCCACGTCACGTCACGCGACGCACGCGAACCGGGACACGTACGTCACACACATTCTGCCAGTTGCCCCATACGTGTGCTCTCTGTGTCTCTCTCTCTCTCTCTCTGTGCGCGAGTGCGCGGCTAGAGGCAAAGTAAGTCCATTGGACTCGATCTCCCTAGCTGGCAATTCTCTGCGGGAACTTGCAAATTTACTCCCAGGTGCGTTCCAATCGCTTCTTACCAAGCGATCCTCTCCTTCGCCGGTCGTCGTCCCTCCTGCGCTCTCTCCACTCGTTTTACTCGCAAATTCATCGAGAATATCATTTGGCGCGCTGCAATCTCGCGCGAACAGTATTACAGACATTTGCACATGTGTTGAGAAGAGGGAGAGGAATGAGGTAGGCGGCTGAGTGTGGGTTGTCCGGCCGTCGCGCGCCATGAGAATTTCTTGCGCGTTTGGTCGAAGCGAACGATCGTCGGAGTGGTCGAGAAGATTGTTGCCCGAGAGCCGGGACGGCGGACACGCGCCAAACGGAAATGCACTGCGCGTGTGTCGATCGGCTCTATATCCTACGGCAAGTGCATGCACAGCTACGTTTTTAGTACTTGGGCGCGAGTCTCGCTGTTCGCCGCAGCGTGTGCCGCGCGGTTCACAAAGGTTTGCTCAGTTTCGCGGATGATGTTGAGGTAAAAACGCGCGCGAGCGCTCCCTCTCCGTCCCTCCAGGATGGCCAGTCTTTGCAGCGGAGGCGAGAAGAATAACCGTTGTCGTTTCTTTCATTTTTACGCTGTACGGTTTCGCGCGCGCGCGCGCGCGCGCACACCGATTTATCTTGGACTCGATTTTCTACGTATCGGTGAATATTGTCGCTGGAGGCTTCCTTCGTTGAGTGTGTCGAGTCGAGTTCCAGCTGCTCTGCATCGACAACACTAACGCGCGTACACGCATACATGCGCGCGACATGTATACACGGAGATTGCTGTGCAGTATATATACGTGTTCCCTCTTTTCTTCTCCTGCGTAGTCGAACCGACGGGAATGCCTCGCTCGTTCGAGGCGAGGCGCGAGTCTCGTTTCTTCTCTCTCTCCCCCCTCCTTACCAGAAGAGGAAGTGTGGTGGGATACCGACGGGAGAGAGGGTGGGGGAGGGGAGGAGGGGAGGATAGAGACTCGACTCGATGCTTCGCTTGGAACTAAGGAGAGCGGGAGCGGGAGAGAGAGAGAGAGAGAGAGAGAGAGAGAGAGAGAGAGAGAGAAACTGCTCTCTTGCCTTCCTTCCTTCCTTGCCTTGGCGATGTTACTTGCGCTGGTTCGTTGGTTGGTTGGATTGGACGAAGCGTCTGACCGAGCGTCCGCCGTCTACCGACTCTCGGCCGCTCGCTCTCGAGTCTAGTGTTGTCAGTTGAAGCGAGTAGTGCGCACTGCGCGACCAGTCTCCTCCTTCCTTCTCCACGTACTCTGCCCACAGTTGTGTGCCGTAGCGAGCAAAGTTCCTCTCGTGCGTATAGCAGCCTTTTCCCAGGGTAAGGGGGGGAAAAAAAAAAGAGACAAGGAAATCGAAAATCCCTCCAGAAGGTATGGCAGAGAATCCAGAAGCTTCTTCGAACGCGCGTGTCTCACGCGAACCGACGTCGCGTCGTCGATGTATCTCGCTTTCATTGTTTCGCCGCCGCCTCTTCCTTGCGACGTATACTCGTCGTTCCTCTTGTTATTCCTCCGAGTTTAGCCGAATCGCGCGAAAATAAGCCGCGTATCTCGCTGGAAAGTGTTGTGTAGGTGATTAATTGTGATTTCTCAGGATGTATCAGTGTTTCTCTCTCTCTCTCGTATAAAGTGTGTGTGTGTGTGTGTGTGCGTGCGTGCGCGCGCGCGCGTTACGTGGCTGGTTTGCTCGGAGTGTGGAGGAAGAGGAGGAGAAGGAGGAGAGCTCTCCTCCTTATTACTCTGCAGGAGCAACGACTCGGGGAATATGTGGTTCTACGACCCAGCTTAACCTCTCGCGTGGTGCAACTATTTTCCTCCTCTTATCCGCGATAATTCATTTGGATAATTTCGATGCGCGCGCATGCGCGCATTGTAGAATTTATGGGGGGACTGTGACTCGTGTTTGTATGTACGTGCATGTATAGAGGAGAGAGAGGACGCGCGCGTTCCTTCTCCTCGATATCCGACAAGGGCGAGAGAGAGAGAGAGAGAGAGAGAGAGAGAGAGAGGGAGAGAGAGAGAGAGAGTTCGCTAGCCTATTTGTTTTTGTTTTTTTCTCAATGTTTGCTCGTGTCGAAGGATGAAAAGTTTGACGCGGGCGCAGCAGCAGCAAAATCGACGATAAAATCAGCAGCAACGCGCATAGCACGTGAAACGAGTCTGCGTGTTGGCTGCTCGTGTGCCATTGGCCCAGACCTGCCGCATGTTATTTCGAAGGTTCAATGTGCGTTTGCCGATCGAAACCGGTTCTCGAATTCTCTTGAAATTCACGTTGTTGCGAGATATTGAATAATCCAACGATTCTCTCTCTCTCTCTCTCTCTCGTCTTCTTCATATTAACATGTGCATCGTTCATTCTTACTTGCTCGAAAAAATAGACGAGACGCTACAGTTTCAACGTGATCTCTGTACCGACTTGTAATATATGTAGTAGGAGGAGAGAACAGTCGCGTTGTTTTATCGTATAGATTTGTAGAAATTGAAAGAATTTAATTAGTGTGTATAATGCGTGTGAGAGGAAGAGCGAGCTTAAGAAATTGAAAAAGAGGGGAGGGGGATGATGGGGGGGGGGGGGCAGCTTGTTTCTTTTACGATCGATCGATCCGTTCGTCTGTCTGTTTGTGCCTTGTTACGGTAGGTGTGCATGGATTGTGATTGGACGACCTCGTCGCTCCTATCCTATAGCGAGAAGACGAATTTATTTTTCAAATCCGAGAGAAGAGCTGTTTCATTGAATCCAACAGAGTGACTGCGGCTTCTTTAGCGAGGAACAAGCTTTATATGTATATATATATATATATATATAAAGAGAATGCAAATTTTGTCAATTAGATTGCGTGTTGAAAGATTTGGCAGTCTCGGCGCGATTAAAAAATCGGTCTGATTGTCCGGTGGAATTGCGCGATTAGACGTAGCGTTAAAAATCATTAATTAGCAGCGTAGAATAAAGAGATTTGGATGATGAATTAAAGGTGTACGTTGTTTCATCTGTGTAGGGCTTGCAGCGCAGCCTATCCCAACCGGAGGTTAAAGGAAGTCGGTCATCATTATCGGTGAGTAAAATTCAAGACTTTTCGAGGCTTTTTCAGAGAGAGAGAGAGAGAGGGAATGACTCGCGCGTGCGAAGAGGGAATCTCTGAAAAATCATATATATATATATTAGGGTGATTGTTAAAAAAAAAAAATTTGACGGATCCCCAAAAACCACTAGTACATTCAATATAATGTGTATAAATGAAAAAGAGGATCGATTTTTCAGCAATATATCTCGATTAGTATGCATTCTAGAAGAAAAATGTATAGAATCTTTATTATGTAGAATCGAATTCTTCAGAGAAAAGGTTATATGCATCTTTTCATAGAATCGAATATTTCATGAGTTATCTGCGAAAAATTGTAAAATTCTTCGAAAATTATATTTGATCGCAATGAGGCACGTGTTTCTATCATTTGTGTCAGGTCACAAGTTTCAACCACTGTAGTTTCTCATCAAATACTAGTGGTTTTTGGGGATCCGTCAAATTTTTTTTTTTTTAACCATCACCCTAATATATATATATATATAGGAACGTGGAAGAGAACGTGACATTTCTACCAATTGGCTCCCTAATTTGAATTTCACTCGAAACTTTAGTCTATTATGAAGGATAAAATTTCTTTTGCCGTTTGTTTACGTGCGCGAGAGAGATTTTCGCCGTTTAGCTGCAGAAACGGAGAAATTTATCAAATACTTGGTGTGCGAAGAAGAAATTCGATGAAACGTATATAGGCTGCTGGAACGTTTGTCGGAACGTTAAAAGAGAAGAAGGAGAAGAGGTTGAAGCGTGCGTCTCTTTTATCGTTTGGGATCTATGGGGATTATTCGTGAATTGGCGGTGGCGAGGCCTTTTGCGATACGCCGTCCGAAGGAGCGCGCGGCCGTAAAAAACCCGTTTGGTAGCTGACCGAGCATCTCCGCAGGTCTCCGCTCGCTTCTTGTTTATTGCTCGCGCTGCTCGGACGTGTAGCGCGAGACGCGCTCGGAGAGAATTTCAACGAGTCTGGCATCGCGCGGCCGCGGCGATGCCCGATAAAAGTTGCTATTGCGAGAAAACTCCGCCTTGTTGACAATTTTCGACGAAAAAGTCGCGCGCGCGCGCGCGCAGGCCCAACTTTTTATTTGTACTATTTGAGAGAAGAATTTTCGCAGTCTTCCTCCTCCCTCCTCGTAGTTGGTTAATTTTCTTCCAGTCGAGTTATCGTAGACTTCTCTCGGCCAGAATGGAAAATGATAGCGGCGATGGAAATAACGGAAGATGTATATTAGTGTATGCGAGGGGATCGCCGGTCGCGCGAAGGCTTGTTTATCTCGAACGTTAAACTTATCCCCCTCGTAATGATCTCGAGGCTTTGCGTGCTGCAACGATCGTAACCCGAGCAGTCATTTCGTAATCCATCGATAATACGTCGCGCGGGCGGGCGTCGCCTTTCCAATTAATGTATATATATATATATATATATGTGGATCCAGTTCAAGTGTCCCTCTGTCCACGCAGTGACGATATAAGCGGCGAGCACGAGCCGTTGGCGTGTGCATATAGAATTGTAGGAAAAATGAGGAAAGGTGGCAAGGAGCAAAGCAAAGCGCGAAGCAAGCCTCTCCGCGACACGCTCGTAGCTGATTATCGGCCAAAAGTTTGGAAAGAGTTGCGAATGTTTGCGCAACATCTCTCCTCCTCGCTCGCTCGCTCGCTCGCTCGCTGCTCCATGCAAATCCAAAGAAATCGCCCTTTCCTTATATGCTCGACAAGAATTTTTCTTTCTTTCCTCGGACCTTTAAATCCCTCCCACAGTAGAGAATACTCAATAGCTTGCATCTCAATAATACTGCGTTGGCCGGATGTTGAATAGTGGAAACGTTGTAAGTTTGCTAGAGCGGTATAATTTATACACCGAGAATAAATAACTGTACACGCCTCTAAGGTTTCTATTAAGGATAAGGAGGAGAGACTGCAAGGGAGAAAATGGAGCGATTCGGTGAATTTCTGCCGAATATGAAAAACTGCTGCTTTTCCAATGGCACATGTATATTTCTTTGGTCCGTGGAAATGAATGAATTTGCGCGATATCGGGAAATAAATGTTTCTCCAACTTTCGCTTTGGTGGTTTCGCGTGCAATCTAATTTTAAGCAGCGGGATAATGCGCAAACGCCGCCACGCAAGAAGAGGAATTTTGACAGAATAATAACATTGTTCGCGCCGCGCGCGCCACGTGCTTGGTAGCATCCATATTCATTTACTTTTCCGCGTCGAGACCGTCCTCTTGAAAATTCTGCTGCTGCTGCAGCATCCCCAACAACGGCGGCCAGACCTATATATATATATATATATATATATATACATAGCATATGCACGCTACGTAGGTAGATTGGGTTCGCGCAATTCTTCCATGGTCCCAGACCCTTTCCGTAATTGATATCGCAGTGCCTGTTCGATTCTTCAACGACGACAAACATGCCTATAAAAAACAGAGAAAAAAACTAGGCAACCAATAAAGATTGATGGTTAATGGGCGCGAAGAATCGTGTACGTTCGAGTGCTTGCTCCTTGGAAGAAGTTTTGTTGGATGGGTGGGGGGGGGGGGGGGGGCAGTTGGTCGAATTCGACGGCCGGGATAAACGCACCAAGGAGAGTTGTTTGCCAGTATACTGGGCCGCGTGTCCAATTCACCCCGCGAATTTCTAACAGAGTGCACGCACACGCGCGTATATATACCTTGGATCCTGCCGAAAATTCAAGGGCGCTCGCTCTCGATGCGGTGCAGACTGTTGCTCTAAGCGAAATTAAAAGTGCGACAGCTTAGCTAGCCGCCTCGCTCGACCATTCCTCTCGCGTAGTAGCTGAGAAATCCTATCTTGCCGATGCAGTCGATCGAGCAAGGACGATCTTGCCTGCCTCCGGTACCATTGCTCCCCCCTCGACACATGCAATCGCAACAGCAGCGGCGAGCGATATCGCATCGACGAGGAAAGAAGACGGTGTTATTTCTGTTGGAAAAGTGACAATGCCAAAGAAAAAAGAAAAAGTAATCTCTCCGCAAAGCTCTCTCTCTCTCGTTTAGCGTCCGAGGGGAAAATTCGGCTAAAAAATGAAGGAGAGGAGCTTGCGCGAATATGCTTGAAAAATGGCCAAAGTTTGGAATTTAAATGAGAGGGAAAGGGCAATGTTGACGAGGAATCTGGGCCGGGGAGGGGTGCGAGAGAAAAAGAAGGAGCGAACGGAAGGCGCAATGAAGCGAGCCTCTTTGCTGCTCGTTTGCCGCCAGCAATCGGACCTATATGGTCGCACGGTCGCTCTTGTCTGTCCACGGTTCTATCACCACCACCACCATACAGTACTCGCTTGCCGATGTTCGCTTCTTCGCTGGGTGCGCGACTCTTTTCGCTCCGAGCTCATCAGCCAGAACCCCCACCCCCATCCAACAGAAGATCCTACCGTACGAAAACTCGCGCGTCGCGTTGCAACGATCCTCCGACGTTCGAGCGAAAAAATCAATTGATTTGCTTCGTAAGTGTATACGCGCTGCTCTGCACACTCACCGAGTGCTGCGCCGCCCGCCAATTAAAATTTCTCTTTACCACGCGAAATTTTGAATAGCGCGCGTCACAGCAGTGTTTGGCTTGCTCGGACTCTGCCAATTCCCTTTCGCAGCTCGACAGCAACACCTCGTTGTATACAACGAACGACCGACCGACCGACCGATTGGCGAACCAACCTTGCCGCGTCAATAGTGTCGCGTGCGTGCGTTTTTCGAATTTTTGCTACCGCCACGTCCAAACAATTGCTCGCGACGACGACGTACAGTTGCGAATGCCCCCTTCCTCCTCCACCTACGATTCCCCTTCGCTCAAAGTCCATCTTCTTCTTTTATACCTACAGCATATACGTGTGTAATACGGGTTGCGTGAAAATTGAAATAATGGAATGCTCGATAGGATTGCGGACAAGGAAAGCTGCTATGAAACTCTCGGTGTGTGGCAACATTGTATAGTCGAGAGAGAGAGAGAGAGAGAGAGAGAGGAATCAATATAAAAGCGTGGCCTACGCCATTGGGATTCGCAAATCAAGGAGGATCGATCGGGAAATGCATGCAACCGCGCATAATAAGCCACTTATTTTGCGGTAAGAGGGAAATTTATCATTGGAGCGCGCGCGCGGTACGGCCATTTTATTATTCATGAAATAATGCCACTCGCTGCTTGTGTGTATATCCACATGGCGAAATAGTTTTTTCTCTCTTCCCCTTTCCCTTTTTCTTCGGGAGAATGCAAAAATCTGCCCTGCGCGCTTAGCTCTGAGAGCGACGGCTTGTTTTGCACGAGGGATCGCGCGCTTCTCATCTCGCCGTTCGTCGAGACGGTAGGAGGAAGTGTACGCACGTCACGTCCGTCTCTCCATCGGCATAGACGGCGCGCAACAGCTCGTTTCTTCCAATGGATCATTCCCCTCCTCCCTCCTTCCTACGATCGAACCAACCTAACGTTACATATATTCGCATGTATGTCTACCAAAGGGAAAATTGCAAGAAACGCAGAGTGTGGAAGAAAATTCGTACACTGCTATAGAACGGAAAGTCTGTCCGAGCATCGGGGGAAGGACCGGTGCGTATTCGCGTATTTTGCTGGTGGAATCGCTTGGAAGAGATCCGTCTCGCGCTTCGAGTTGCCTGCTATAACTATATTCATTGTACGTACACACGCTCGCAGCATGGATGCCCGTGCACTCGGTCCTTAAAGTCCTAATGAATCTGCCGCCTCTACACGACGCCGCGGCGCCCGCCGCGACGCCCGCCGCGACGCATGTCCAAGTTTCTTCGGGCTCGCACCTATACATGCATGTATACAGAGAGAGAGAGAGAGAGAGAGAGAGGGAGGAATATGAAACCCCCTCGCGGCGAGTGGCCGGCGTCGTCAGCTCGCTTGTCGACTGGCAACTGGCTAAACTGCTTGTTTTTCTTCTTCTATAAGCGCGCGCGCGCCTCGTAATATAATATGTATAGGTAGAGTCGCAAGTGTGTTCCGGGGACTCTGTGGCTGGCGCGTCCCACGCCATTTCTCTACCCACCGCGCGCGTAATCTAGACTCGATGGCGCCTCAAACCTCTCTCCGCTTCTTCCACCCTCTATCAAACGACTCTTGCCGGACGAGAAAATTCCCGATAAACAATTTCGATCAACGCGAGAGAGAGAGAGAGAGAGAGAGAGAGAGAGAGAGAGAGAGAGAGAGAGAGAGAGAGGAAGAAACACGCCTCGAGTGGCGTCGTCGTCCTGTTAACAGGATTTCCCTATAGAATTTCATTAAAGCCTCCTCGAATAAACAACGGAGCGCAACAGTCAACTAATTTGTAAAGTCTTCGCTCAATATGCGACTTGGTTGTTACTGCGCAACATCTTGTACATGCATGTGCTCCGTCATTGATTCCCGCAGAAATTACCTCTCAATTATATACATACAATACTATTAAATAGACTTTTTTTTTTTTTTTAGTCAGCAGCTCGTTAATTGCACAGAGATCGGTCGACCGAGATGTACATATACAAGGTATCCCACGAACGATGGGCCGTGCCAATAATACCATCGGACAGGGGACAAAAATCTATGTAAAAAAATTGTAACAACTTTTTTCCTAGGACCTTTAGTTAAAAAGTTATTTGCAATTAAAGCTTATCGATCGCAGTAGTTCCTTTCTTAAAGAGGAAGATTGTGTTTTGGTCGTGCGCATTACAAAAGCCAAAAATGCTAAGATTCTGTGAATTGGAATACTAAGAAAAGCACAAAGCCAAACATCCACTTGAGACTATTGTAGCGGTTCAAGGCCGATCGGCAGTTTCGAGTGCCAGTGTGCCATAAAAACAATCAAAACATAAACACACACACACACCACTCGAATAGACTCAAGTGGGGAATGTTTGGCTTTGTGTTTTTCTTAGTATTCCAATTCACAGAATCGTTTCTGGCTTTATAATGCGCGCGCGACCAAAACACAATCTCCTCCTCTTTAAGAAAGGCCACTACTTTAATCGATAATCTTTAATTGCAAACAACTTTTTAACCAAGGGTGCTAGGAAAAAAGTTGTTACAACTTTTTTACTTGGATCTCTGTCCCCTGTCCGATGATGGTATTGGCATGGCCATCGTTCGTGGGACAACACCCAAGTAACGGTGTTTGTAATTATTGTTCCAAAGAGTCGTTTTCTCGGCGGGGATATCATAGAAACTAGTCTATAAATTTACCGTGGGAAAATCCGTCTTATTCAGGGGCTGCTTTGAAAAATAATGCCAATGGATAACGCGTTAGTATGCATTTGACGGCGCAGTGCGGCGGGGGTGTACACGTACATCAGACTTTTTTAATGGCGGCCTTGCTCTTGTTTTCTTCTCCAACTCTGATAGGGACTGCGCCACGCCACGCCACGCCACGCCACGCCACGCCACGCCACGCTTACTTGCAGCGAAGAAGAGAAATAAAAGACGACGCTCTATCACATTTGGCGCCGCGCGTCTTTCCTTCATTTTCTTTGCTCGATCATCGACCTACATGTCAACGTATCGCTCCGTAACAACATGGCGTTGCTGGTGGTGTGTTGCACCCCTCTCACAATATTACAAGTTTACTAATATATCCTGTTGACACGCATAAAGAGTGACTTGGCGAGCGAGCCTTTCGCAGGACGCGTCACGCCATATATGCCATTATATAGCCGCACGATCACGCACACGTGGTCGATCCGCAGTCACGATAACAATTGCCGCACGCTCGACAAATTTACGTTTTTCCGACGCTTCCGATCACTCCCCCCCCCCCCCCCCCTCATTTTCTCTTCGCAGCGCTGCATTCTTTCATTTCAATATATATATATTAGGGTGGTCGTTAAAAAGAAATTTTTTGACGGATCCCCAAAAACCACTAGTATTTGATGAGAAACTACAGTGGTTGAAACTTGTAGCCTGACACAAATGATAGAAACACGCGCCTCATTGCGATCAAATATAATTTTCGAAGAATTTTACAGTTTTTCGCAGATAACCTTTTCTCTGAAGAATTAAATTCTACATAATAAAGGTTGTATACATTTTTCTTCTAGAATGCATACTAATGGAGATATTGCTGAAAAATCGATCCTCTTTTTCGTTTGTACACATTATATTGACATGCTCATATGAATAGTTATTCTTATTTCGCTGTAGTGTTACACATTTTATTTCTCTTAAGTTTTTAAATAAATGTTAATTGTACGGTAAACTAAAAATAATTATTCATATAAACATATCGATATAATGTGTATAAATGAAAAAGAGGATCGATTTTTCAGCAATATATCTCGATTAGTATGCATTCTAGAAGAAAAATGTATAGAACCTTTATTATGTAGAATTTAATTCTTCAGAGAAAAGGTTATATGCATCTTTTCATAGAATCGAATATTTCATGAGTTATATATCTGCGAAAAACTGTAAAATTCTTCGAAAATTGTATTTGATCGCAATTAGGCACGTGTTTCTATCATTTGTGTCAGGCTAAAAGTTTCAACCACTGTAGTCTCTCATCAAATACTAGTGTTTTTGAAGGATCCGTCAAAAAAATTTTTTTTAATGACCACCCTAATATATATATATATATATATATACATTTGTGCGTGTCTCTTTCCAAACTGCCAGAAGAAACCTTTTCTACGAATCGTCAGATTACTGCTATTTCAAGGCTTGAAAAGAAAAATGTGCAGATTCTCTGGCCCAGAAGAGTGGTGGATAGAAAGAAGAGGAAGAAGAAGGCGGGCGGCGATTCGCGACGGAATGAATATCGATCGCCGAAAGTCCTCTTTATACATATATAGCTAGCTTTTACCTCTGTTTCATGCTCGTTCGTTAAATTCAAAGTATATATAAGACGCAAAAGAATAGTAAATAGAAATTTTCTTGTGGATGAGACGCGAGTGCGCGCGCACCAGTGATGTCCCTCGCCAATATTATAAACTACAAGTGATTCGATAATCTCGTCTCGAAGGTCCAAAAGAGTAACATACGCGGTTAAGAATCACGCGTACAAGGTTATTCCATTGCGCAGCAAGGATTATTATAAATTTCTTTCGCAACATTCTTCTTTCAATTTTCATAATAATGCTGCGGCCGACACATACTTGGTGGTAAATCAGTCGTTCCGGGCTTTTGACGATCGAGCGAGGAGTAAATTAGTTATAAAACTGCGGGGGAGCATGAGGGAGCACGAACGAAGAATATATAAGGGGGGGGGGGGGAGGGGTGGATTATACCGGGACACACGGCCGGCTTTTTCTCGACAGAATCGTCTCGCTGTGAAATATTAAGGTTGCGTGGCGTGCAGGTTATCGACTACAAAGACGACGAGGAGACTACAGAGGGCGGTGAGCTTCTTCCTCCTTCGCTTCTTCCTCCTTCGCTTCTTCCTCATCGCGTGCATGTTCTCTGCTGCAATGTACGCGGGGAACGCGAGCACTGAAATTTTCAATCCTATACATATAGATTGCGTTCCGTCTTCTTCGTATTGCTTACTCTTTCAAAGAAAACCAATCGTTGCAATTATTCTTATCGTCGAAACCTTGATAAGAAGAGAATTGCAATTCAAGTTGAGTTTTCCATCTGCCAAGGCTCTTCTCTACTCGTCTAGAGCAATAATATAAGGCCCCCAATGTATATTGGATTAAGAGGTGCGTACGTTACAAAAGTTGGCAAGAAAATGGCTGGTTTCTTCTTTTGCCGTATACGCACGCATGTACATGTGGTCTACGCAGCGGAGTAGTTTCTATACGATCGAGTATTACTCACACGTGGAATATGCGCGGACCTGTGTCTTTTCGAAAAGGAGAATAGCCTTTAAAACTAAAGAGTCGTAGTTGCGCCGCGAGAGAGCGGGAACGACAACTTTTCAAAGCCTCCTTCTTCCCCTGCGTGTAAAAAGGAACGTTCGAATCGTCGACCTTTCTTAATATAATGATTCTTTTATATATGCATGACAATTTCTTTGGCTCTCTTACTTATTGTTGGAATCGGTGTCTCTTTTTAGAAACGCGAGGCTTTCTTCCGGGCAAGGCCATATTGAGCTGTAGCACCGGCCGGCCGGTCCGATTATATCCGTTCTACTCGCGAGAGCCATTGTCGCGCTCCACGAGTTTCTTTTCTTTCTCTTTCTTCTCCCCCTCTGTCCTCGTCTCTTATACGCATGCTCCAATATATTTTACTACGAACCAGGAATGACCGATGAAATATCCTAGCCCATGCAGAGCAGAATGAGTATAATCCATGATGATGTAGATAGATATATACATATGTGTAGCTATAGCAATACTATAGACGCCGCCCGTCGTGATAGTTTTTTCCTTGAAAACTTTGGCACAAGCTTTTTTGTACATTGACATGGAGGGGTATTTCTACGATAGGTATGTAGGTAGGTGATTATCGGATAAACCAGGTTGTATAAAAGAAAGTGAAAATTCTTGGAAAGAGGATTAAATTGATTGGTATAGGTTGGCGTGTGCTTCTTCATCTTCCCTCCATGAGAGAGAGAGAGAGAGAGAGAGAGAGAGCGGACGGACGGACGGAAAATTGTAGAAATAATTATTGCTGTGTATACCGAGCGTTAAACAAATTCTGATATTAATTTAATAGTTGGGAGGGAGGAGTAGAATAGTGATGGTAGCAAGCAGAGGGAGGGACGATTAGAGAGAGATTATTTGGCTAGCGCGTGTTGTTGGCCGTTTATTACGCGACGATAAAAGTGACTTTTAGTGCGGACTGTAAAGCAGAAAATCATGCTATTGTTACATTTATGCATCGATGCGTGACGATATAAAATTCAATATCGAGCCAATGATGTATCCGGCCTCCAATTAAATGTTCGTTCTCCCTTTTTGCAGTTGCAACAACTGCGATATGTAATTTGAGAAATTGACAGGTAAATATTTGGCATTGGAGTAGTAAAGTTTTTCTCTTCTTTTTTTTTCACCTCTATATATTTTCCACGCTAAAGTCGGCAGTGGTGGTATATACGCGATGCAAGATCGAGTGACGGCGGGGGGCGGCCCTCTCTTTTCTTCTTCTTCTCCCCCCCCCCCTCCCCCCCTCTCGCTCTCCTCGCAGTTTCATTTTCAACAGATTTCTCGCGAGAAATGAACGCGACGAGTATACGCACGTACCATTCTCTCTCTCTCTCTCTCTCTCTCTCTCTCT
This sequence comes from Prorops nasuta, assembly GCF_024137725.1. NCBI lineage: Eukaryota > Metazoa > Arthropoda > Insecta > Hymenoptera > Bethylidae > Prorops > Prorops nasuta. The sequence continues at coordinate 218,645 of NW_027116878.1, read as the reverse complement.
CCTTCCGGTGCCGCGAGATTCTCTGCATGCAGGTGGTCCGCGGCCGTGCAGGCGTCGCGACGCGAGTATATACGAACGAGGCGCCCCCGCGCTCGCTCATGCAGACCACGCTGCGCTTCTTCAATAGCCGTGCAAGGTCACGCGTACATACCTCATATATATATAGTATAGTACAAATGGCCTTATAGCTGGAGCAACGCAAAACTGGCTGTCGCAGTGCGAGCGCGCGCCGTATGGATTTTAATTGAAAGAGCAAAACACACCGTTTCCCACGCGGCATGAGAGAGCGAAGCAAAGCAGCAAGCACGGATTGTCTTTGAAGGAGGCAATAGTAAGGCGGTATTGCGAGGCACGGAACCATCGAATTGGCTCGAGTGGTTGCGACTGACTGGACAGAGTCGAATAAGGAGCTCGTCGACGATTCTCTTCTTCTCGTGGTGGCCGGGTGGCAAGGAAGATTGTACAAATAAGACGGCTGGAGCAAAAGTAGACCCGGCCACCGTGCAACAAACCGTCCTCGTATGGAGGATACTGTATCTATATATATATATATGCAGTATGCCCTCGGCACGACCTTTCGAGTCCTCTGTACACATGCATATATTTACAAGGCAAACGGCTCTCGTATCTCTCCCTCTCCATCCGAGGATCATAAAAATCGCACGCGTCATTTCGTAAATCATTGCAACTATCCTCGAGCGAGGAGGAGAATCGAGCGAGAGCATTTTATTGTGGACGGTGCGCGCCCCGGCCAAAGTCCCTTTAAATATTGATTTAAGAGCAGAGCGCGTTATTACGATAATTTTACCGAAATTCGTCGCGGCACCCATTGCATCCCGATTTCTAATGGAATTTTCTTGCTTGCTCGTGTTTCAGGAATAATGAAGAGAGAAGCTGAGACAGCAGCTATGACAGGTTGCGGAGGACCACCCAGTCCTCACAAGCGTTATCGACAGGGAGACGATGAACTCCGTCTCCTAATCCCAAGCAAGGTCAGTATAATAGATCGTTTTACAATTACCGCGCTTTTCGATCGAGCAACAGCCTGGCTAAATTGCTCTCCGTGTAACCTAGCTTCCTCAGGATACACCCACCCACCCTACGACACTTTCCCAATCCATGCACGCGACACGACCAACGAAATATAACAGCGAACCATCCCAGAGCTGTCATATATATATATATTTCTACTTCTCTCTTCTCAAATTTAATCAGCTGCAAATATTCACTCCGTGCATGGAGGATTTCTGACGTAACCGCGGCGGCGGCGCGCATAAGCTATTGCTCACTTTACATCTATACGTACAAATTTTCCATCGTCTCCCCGTCGTCGCTATATATTATCTCGTGCGATCTAGCTTGCCGTGGAATCCATACAAGCATTACGCCTACAAAACTAGAGTATGGCTAATTTTGATCGTAATAGCCCGTCACACCGAACATTTCAATTTTATAAATGGCATATTTAAACACGTACGCTTCTTTTCACCGTATTTCACGGCCAGTATTCCACCACAATTTTTCATTGCTTTTCCTATGCAAATATATGTGTACCTAAGGTTTTTCCATCCCAACCCCCCCCCCCCCCCCCCTCCCATACGAATAGAAAATATTGCTCTTCAAGTCTGGTACCACGCATTCGATGATCAATCTTTCTTAGAATAACTACTTTTTTTTTTCCTCACATTTCAAAGACTTTTCCTCTCCTCCTCTCTTGAAAAAAATCCACAAGTTTTTCACACAAGAAAGTCCACACTATTGCTTTATCTGATTTTTAATGTAACTTGTTATTTCATTAATCTTTTCGGTCCAAGAATAAAGTAGCGCAATGAATATTTGTCAAAGAGTTGAAAAGCAATTGTTTATAGTTAGCATTTTGCGTGGAAAATTCTTTTGCGTACACATGTATATATGCGGCGCGTGTCCAAGAGAGTCGACGCCTCTATATATGTACCTGTCGTCGCTGCTGCCGACGACGCACCATTCGCGCAATCCGCGGCATTCGTTGGGGAAGGTGGCGGCGATGGGAGATGACCGCTTAATTTTCCAATGGCGCCCGCCAAGCCTTTTTTTGTTTTTTTTTTTTTTTTTCTTAATACATCCGTGAGGTTGCCGATAGATAGGAGGGAGGGGAAGGTTGGTCCGTGTAAGATATATCGAAATCGCGCTAGTATAGTTGGCTGGCTGCGCAACCGAGAGAAACGGCGCGCTACGCCGCACGCCTCCACTTCCGGTCATTGTCGCCGCGCGCGCTGCTCTCCCCCCCCCCCCCCCCCCCCCCTTATCTCTCGAGCCCCGCGTGCAACTATCCGTTGCTTCTTCCATTGGAAATGAAGGATGCAATCGCGCGCGTCCGTCCCATGCACACACGGCCTCCCCCCCTTTTATAGCAAAAATCGACCAACGATACACGCGCTCCTTCAAATTCCCCATCCAAATGGAATTTTGCAATTTCGTATTCCTCGCGGCAGGTGTCGCGTATCGATCTTTCTTCGCGCTCTCGGTAGCAGACGCGTGCTGATATTCTGCGCGTACATGCTGCTGGGCTGGGAAAAGGCTGATCGAGCTGTTCGCAGGCCGTGCACCATCTCGAATCCGGATCGACTCTCTCTCTCTCTCTCTGAATCCTCGGGGTCAAGTAGCGGCGATGTAATCGGAGAGATATGCCGCGCCAGAGTAGAGCTCGGCCACCGCTCGGAGCCACTGTGGATTCTCAAGGTGTCTCTCCTCCTCTCGATCGCTCTGCCACGAACGCGCGCGCGCGAGAGAGAGAGAGAGAGAGAGAGAGAGAGAGAGAGAGTCGGAGTGAACTCATTCAACAAGAGGCACGACGTCCAACGAACGGCAATGGAACAATCGCTCTCACTCGCGCGCGCGCAGCTCCTGCCCTTGTGTGTGTGTCGCAATAAATATTCCAGTGCGAGCCATTAAAGCTTGCATTCTTGCCGAGGCAAACCGTGCACCCCGCGCACCACCGCTCTCTCTCTCTCTCTCTCTCTCTGCGTCATCCGCTAATTGCCTGCACTATTCAAATCTCCAGCGAGAGACTTGTCAAACAGTTCTCCTCCTAATCAACGATAATATTTCACCCAACAAACTCCCCTCCCCCCCCCCCCCTTCCCCTCTTCCTACCTATATACCATGCGCGAAAATAATCGATTCCTTCGGAGAAACAATCCGAATGTTTTTTCATCTTTTCAAGGAACGTATAGCAGCGCAACCAGTCGCTGTGTGTTTGTCGCCTCTCTAGTATAGCTTGAGTCGTGAATGTGCGTGTAGGGAGGAGGGGGATTGGACGGCGCGTCGCTCCATTGCAACAGAGGGAGAGGGAGGAAGGATGTTTATATCGGTGCAGCTGGTGGGAGGGGGGGGGGGGGTGGGCCGCGCCGCCTTTTATGCCTCGAGCATTGTTTACCTTTCTAGACGTACGGTTCAAGGATAGATACACCGTGCGCCGTGAGCCTCGACTCTCGTCTCGTCGTGATCGCGTGTAGCCTGTGCCATGCATCCACCGTCTTCTCTTTCTCTTCTTATTCTTCATTGTCGGGTACAGACTCTCCAGGGGGGTTGATAAGAGAGCAGAGAAACGATCTCGCGCAAGCCGATGACGAGATGGAGGCTGAGTGGATCTCTGACCGATCGTTTCTCTGCGCAACACTCCACCCCTCCCTAATTGCAGGCTCGTTGCGCGCGCGTGCTTTTTCTTCGAAACGTATATACTATAAAGGGCAATCGAGTATGCGGCATGGCGATGCGGCGAAAAAGGAGGTTGAGGAATGTGGCAACGAAGCTTATACCTTTTCAAGTGTGCGTGCAACGAGGAGAGCAACGGTTGCGCCAATCAATTTAATTATCATAAAGAATCGGCAAGTTGGTCGGTCGGCCGGCACACACGTTGCTCACTGCCTGCAGCGGCGTTCCGCGATATTCAGCGCGTCCGCACACTCAAACTGAAATTGCTTTTCTTTCTCGCCCGATTCTCTAAACGTGCGGCGGCGGCGGCGGCGGCGGCCGGCTTGTTTCCTCGACGCGCGCGCGCACGCGGTGAGAAGGGAGTGGAGGACAAACATTCCATCGGACCCAGATCCACCGATCCGTCTTAATCTAATCCTTCGATCCCACAAATCCTCTATAGCCCTCTATCGTTCCTATCCTGCTTCTCATTCTCATCGCATTTTCTCATCGTGTTGTAACGATAGCTATAGGCTACTTGCCCGCTCTGCCGGACGCGACAATTTCAAAGTCGCAAAATGGCCACGGTGCAAACGTGCAAGTACTTTATCCGCACGCACATCTCCCCGCTTTTACTTGCATATATATATATATATATATATATATAGTATAATAGGCTGTGAAGAAGGAGAGAGACCCTCGCCCCCTATTTTTCCCAGAACATGCTTCACCACTATTGATACGCGTGCGTCGCGGCGGACCAACTTTCCTATACACATACTGCAACATTTGCACATAGATTACACATGCGCTTCTCTATTATTATAGATTCATCTGATTTCGTGTTACAGGTTGCTGGTTCAATTATCGGCAAAGGAGGCCAGAATATCACGAAGCTGAGAAGTCAGGTAAGAAAGGAGGAACATTTTAAACTCGATTCTCTCTCTCTCTCTCTCTCTCTCTCTCTCTCTCTCTCTCATTCGTTCTCTTCTCCTTTGTGTCCTATTTATTCTCGAAACTCCATCCACCACTGAATTAATTGAATCATTCGCCATGCATCTTTCTCGATATGTACTTGTGCTTCCTAATATATATATATATACACACACACACACACATATATATATATATATATATATGTATAATACACGTGTGCTGTATATTTATTCAATTCCAACCGTTTTCATTTCTTTGGCTATTCAACCTTTTCATCGTTGCTTCCATTTCCCTTTCTTTTAATTCAGTTGTCGCAAAAGTTCGGAAAGATATGACCAAAGGATCAACTAGAGAAATTGTAATAAAAAGTTGAAGAGAGGCAAGTTTCTCGTTCGTCGTAAGAAGAGAAAGAATTTCTCAAAAGTTTAACTGTATATTATACGAATGTAGGAGACGCGCAGAGCGCGGTCTTTGGAGAAATAGGCTCTTTCTTATTACAATTTGTCTGGATAATAGTATAGAATCAATAGTGTATGTATATATATATATATATATATATATATATATATACATAATATGACTTATTATATATTTGAGAGAGCGATTATTTGGTGTGTATTGTTATTCTCTTTCATTTTCTTTCTTTCCTTCTCTCTCTCTCTCTCTCTCTCTCTCTCTTTCTTTGTTTGTTTTAATGTGGGGAACAATGCATTTTTTGGAAAGAGAGAAGCAGAGCTTCTCTCTTTCAAGTTATTCTCTTTCGCATATATCGCGAAGAAGAAGACGTATCCCATATAGTGATATTTAGAATTGTGTAGCTTGTCCATTTTTCTGCATTTTTCTCGAACGAGTCAAGTATTGAAAATGGATCGTGCCCCGTCCATTGTTCAGCAATAAAGCTGACTCGAAGGAGTATTTCAGCACAACTCTTTTCCCGCCATTTTGTATCCTTCGCACAGGAGAGCGAAAGATGGTATCGGAATGAATTACGCTGATAGAGAGTGCTCTGCTGCATATATGTATATGCATATGTATATCACGCAGGAAGCTACAGAGTCGAGCAGTGATGCGCGCGCGACAACTGATCGCGGAAAATATTGATAGGGGCGCTGGCTGGGAAGAAGAGAGGAACGCGTATCGCGTAGTCGCTGGCCACTCGCGCGCGCGCCTTTTAAAGATTCTCTCGGAGAGCCGACCATATAGTCCGCTGGAAGAGCAAAAATCACCTTGAGACTTTGATAATAAGTTATTTCGTCGAGTCGCCAACGCGCACGCGTTTTGTGCTCTCTTAGGAAAATTCCCCTCGCGGGATAATCAGCGTATTTTACTAATGTATTGTCCATTCCTTCGATAGTAATAAGCGTGATAGTCATTTTCTTCCATTACCCATAATCTTTGAAATAAACAATTTTTTGACCAACGATCGCGCGACGAACGAGAGAAACGCGCCCGAGCGAGCGAGCGAGCCCTCTGGCCACACTCGTTCGTCATGTCGACTCACGGCTCACTGCTTAACCAAAAGACTAACGTTTCTTAGACGCGTTTTCCCCCTAGCTTTCATTATTCAAGGGAAACGTGCTTGAAGCATCGATCATCGAAATGCGGCCAACCCTGCACGGAAGAAGCATCGTACATGTAGCACAACACAGAGTATATAACGAGACGGGACGCGACGCGCATGAAATATATTTCTCTGCCGTATAATCCGTACAATAACTGTCGTCCTTGGAGCTTTTACTTTTAATTGCTCTTCCCGTAAACGAGAGAGAGTTTCTCTCTCGTTTCGGACGCGCTAAAAGATCTTATCGGGATTCTCGGTCAAGTCGATGACGGCGTGTTCCTGGAGGATATCTCGCAGAGAGCAGCAGCAGTCTTAAGATTCTCTCTTCGGATCGGTTAAAAGTCTCGCGGATAAAAGTGCGGTTCACCCCGAAGATAGGAGGCGCGCACCGTGTGTGCTTTCCTTACTATATATATATATATATATATATATATATATATGTACGTACATTCATCGCTCGACTCTCGTGGTTTTTGTCGGCGTGCGACAGATGCAAAGAGAAAGACGAAAGAAAGAAAAGAAAAGCAGTTTTCAAAGTAAAAAGCGATGAGCGATTGGTGATCCTTCACAAGATATTACTATAATAGAGGCTTTCTCGAACGAGGAAGAGAAAAATGGATGATCGAAGATTGCCAGTTATAGTTGGAGGGCATTTTGTCAATGGTCTATGATGACGATGATTGGGGCTTGATAGGGACATATGTTGTATAACCTGTGGGATATTTATATGCATATATATATATTTATATTTACAGAAATAAGTATATAAAAATATATATGTGGGACTATATTGTGCGAGAGGAAAGAGTGTGTTTGTATGCGTGTGCGAGAAGAGATAGTGTGTTGGAAAGAAAGAGGAGGAGGGAGGGTGGGAGGGGGGGGGGGGTGATGTGTGCAAGAGTAGTTAATGTTGGTATAGATATATTAGAAGAAGGTTAAGAAAAAAGTTTGGCGAGGCGAGTGACAGGAGCGCGCGCTCTCGCGAGTTGTGCGATCTCTCTCTAACTTGGTTGATGGTTTGTGCCCTGGCCCCGCCCCGACCCCGGACCCCGCCGGCGTTGCCCCCCTGGCGTCGTTCTCTCTGTGTGTGGCGTACGTGTGCCCCGGCGTCTTTACCCTGCCGTCCGTTCGTCGTCCATTGCCCTGCCCGGAACGACACCGATTCGACACACGGACCCCATCTCGATCGGCAAATGGACCACCACACGACCCTACCAACAATCGACAACGACCACCAATGAACCAACCACCAACCACCAACCATGGCCCAACAGTACAAAGCCTCGATCATTGTACCCGATTGCCCCGGACCCGAACGGTAATGCCAACACCACTCTACTTATAATCTCTTATTTTTTCTTTCTCTCTCTCTCTCTCTCTATATTATAAAATTACCTTCTCTAACTCGACTAGCTACAATCTCACTTGTCTCATCACACATTCTATCCATATATTTTCTCTCTGCATCACTCCCATACACCTAACCCCATTATTACTCTGTCCATTCTTATACGCATCCCTTTCGAGCACATAATGCATAAATTTCTTCGTCGTACACGTAGGATAAGAAAGGCGCGAAAAAGAAATGGCGCTTGATCGATCATTCGACTGACTCAATTATACATCTATAATACTTTGTTATATATTCTCGTAACATTTGTGCTTGTTGTTTTCTTTAGTGTTTCTTTCTTTTCTTCCTTCTCCCTTCCGTCTCTCGGTCTGGCTGCCTCTGCTGTCTTTTATTAGCTTCTTTTTTTTATATGATTTTTCTTCGTCTCAGCAACTTCTTATCCTCCGTTCAAACTCTATTATCTTTACGTGTCCTATCGCGCCGTGACAAGAATCACCGACTGTGTGTGAGAAATGTTTGACTTTATCTTTTCTTTCTCTCCTCAAACGAGCTCTTATCCGATGGTACACACGGGAACTCTACTTTTTTCCTTTCTTTTTCCTTCTCTCGTCTCTCTCTCTCTCTCTCTTTCCAGTATACTTGTATCGCATATCTCTTTAGGTTTGCTTTCTTTCCTAGTCAGTGATAATCTCTCAAAGATATTTTGTCGTTACGCCATTCGCGTCGCAATGAACGAGCGAGCGAAGAGATTTTAAAGAGCACAGTAAAATTGGTAGCGTGCAGCGATCTCTCCGTTTCATCATATTCCTTCGATACGTTTGGCCGATTGCTCGCATTCACACAGCTCACTCGTCTTTTCGCTCGTTGCCCCCCTCCCCCCAACCCTTGTACCTTTGCACCGCAAACCCTCTCCCTCGTTCTCCTACACATTTCCTTTCGTCTCTTATTTCTCCCTCTTTCACCCCTTTTCCCTCTCTCTCTCTCTCTCTCTGTCTGTCTGTCTGTCTGTCTGTCTGCCTTCTCAGTAGTCCCCAAAAGTTTTTAATTTTAGGTTTCCCATACGTGTATGTATGTGTTGTTGGATAAGACGGTAAAACGCACTCGAGCGGTCCTTCCCAAGTGAAGTCCGACTTGACAAGTTGGGTTTCCCCCGATGTCTATCGTGAAGAGAGACCGGAAGCACCATCTAGTAGTATATAGACCAACTGTTAAAATTTTCTCACCAGGTTTTCCGTTGCCCGTTTTGCGTCCCCTCTCCGAAATGCCGATACATGACCGATCGGCCCACAACCAACGCGTACAGCGTTTCCTTCCTACTTGCATATACGCATCTTGAGAGGAAACCTCCAATGAAATTCGATCACGAGAAATCTATGATACAATATATATATACGAGGAGAGATGTATAACAATATACCCATACTACCGATCCTATCACGGAAATCCGATGGAATATTAATAACGTGATTTCTATTTTCAGGAAGATCGATCGGTTGGCAAGCGAGCGAGCTCTGCGATATTTATTATTTTAATAATTGCCTCGTGTGTTTTCGGGCTGTCATTAAAAGAGGACGGGGGAGTGACTCGCGCTCCACGACCTTTAGCAGCCTCCTTCGCAGAAGGACACTTATCCTACACTCTTTTCCGCCTCACACACACACCCCAATGGATCAGATACCTATATATATCCATTCTATAGGGTGTGGGAGAGAGATTTCTTTCGAGATACGCTATATAGCAGAGAGAGAGAGAGAGAGAGAGGAAGGGAGAGAGTTTCTCATTGCAACAACGGTGAACCAGGGGAAAAGCGGATCGTACGGGCGAGATTTTGAAAAATCAAAAGATTGGCGCTCGCTCGCGCCACTCTCCGTTGTGTCGTCGGAGACCGAACGGAAGTGCAAAATGTTCCTCTCGTCTTTTCCTCCGGCCAAAACTACATTCTCTTCCAAGCTGTCGTCCTCCTCCCTCCGCTTATCCAATGCGCGCGCACCAGGGAGAAAATCCGGACGCGCCAAATGTAGTTTCATAGATCTCGCGCGATCCTTGCCCAGCACATACTAATCTGCATTCACCGGTCGATTCGAGCGAGAGGAAGAAAAAGCTTGGAAATCCAACGCCTCTTTCCCATTGACCATCGTTTCTCGTTCGGTGCGATGCTCCATCGAGTGACTCGTGGATTTCGAGGAGAATCGATTGGTGATAGGGGGGTGGGGGGAGAGGATTCATCGACCTTGATTCTTGGCACATACTTGGGAATGTTCCATCGGTGAATCAAATGGGACCCGCGAGGATATTCGCCGATACGCAATCTCCACTCTCTCTCTCTCTCTCTCTCTCTCTCTCTCTCTCTCTCTCTCTCTCTCTCGCAGCTGCCTTGGAGGGTGGTGGAAAAACGTGGCAAGGGCGACCCGGATACGCAAGACGACACATGCGCGTTCTTTTCAGTCGGCAGAAACAAGAAGAGCAACAACAGCAGCCAGCCGATCGGAGAGTTTCTTGCTGTTTTTCAGCGCTACGAGGGAAATTTCATTGAGAGCGTTGAAAGCGATTCGCTCGAATCGATAAGCGGCTAATCAGACATGTTGGCCGGCCGACGCAAGTATTCTCTCTCTCAGCGATATCGGGGGCGCAGCAGTTTCGCCATTTGGCCATCTCCTTGCAAAGAAGAGGCATCTTTTCATCGCGACCAATGCTGATAATCGATAGCCGAGCAATTTTTCCATTTCAGCCGATTCCTCTTCAACGCTCTTTCTCTGCCTCTCTTTCAATCCCACTCCTTTCTCTCTCTCTCTCTCTCTCTCTCTCAGCCTGTCCTTCATACATATATAATATACGTACTACGGTAGGCGCGAAAAGACGAAGAAACGTTTATCGATAGAAATAAATAAATAAATATATTTAATTGGTACCGCGCAGGTGCTTCAATCGAGGCTGAGCTCGCGCAAAATTAACGAGGGAAGGATTAACTCTCCGATAGGAAATGTGAAATAACCAAAACGGCACACTCTCTTATCGAGTCTAATGTGTACAAGAGTTAAGCATTGGCACAGCTGGAGTAATTCTCCGAGTTTTTTATGATTCTAGGGTGCTAACGATCAGCTCGGATCTGGAAACTGTTCTTCAAGTATTGAACGAGGTCGTACCTAATCTCGAGGAGGTGAGTTGGATTTTCAACAATGCTGCAGCGCAGCTATTAAAGTCCATTGCTTGTATACCAATACATAGAAAAGATGCCATGTACATATTTCGTTTATTCTTTTCTCCGCGGCGGTGGCCATGATCTTTGATAGCTGCTGCTCCTACTACTACTTGTTCCAACGATAAATATAATAATACAATTATAATACGTCGATGCGATGAGCGAGTTATCGAGCTGAGACTGATCAATCTGACAAATCTCTTTGAAATGTCACGCAGAATGGTTCCCGTCATGGAAGCGATGAAATCGACGTTCGTATGCTGGTGCATCAGAGCCAAGCTGGATGTATCATTGGCAAGGGAGGACTGAAGATCAAGGAGCTCCGCGAGGTCAGTCTCAACACTTTTCTTTCTTTCTTTCTTTCTTTCTTTCTTCCTTCCTTCCTTCCTTCCTTCACCGACATTCGCTATATATAACGCGGAGGAGCTCGAAGTATCATGGAGATTTTGTAAAATGTTGAAATTTGCAAAGAGTCATAGGTACGATGCGTCATATCCGCATGCTTCTTCGAGAGTGTGGACGTTATTCCTATATGTAACGTGGGTTGCATGGTAGAAAGGAAATATCATTGGTACGCGGCGCGGCGATGCATCTACGCGCACATAAATCATAATAGTTTTAATTGCATTTCTCTCTTGCAATTGTACGTTTCGTCATTTCTATACTCGGCCATCTTCTGTCTTTAAATTGCGTCATATATGATGCGTGCAGCTTGCGGCCATGGTATGACCCACCTTACGACCGAAAGGTTCTTTTTTTCTCATTTTTCCGGCAATAGAAAGGGAGGAAGAAAGAGAAAATAAAGCGAGCTATAAAAATACATTTGAACATTCAAATAGCCGCTAGTATCTTTTATAAATTTCAGCTCGTATCGTATATCTGCTAACATGTACGAATAACAATTTTTTGCACCTCCAGACAGTCGAGACATATCATCTCATTGGAGAAGAGTCTTTCTTGTATCTATATTACCGAATTTATCAATGAGAATAAAGCGAAGCGCGCGCGCGCGGCAGTAGAATATAACCCGTTGAAGGACGGACGGACGGAGGAAAGTCGAGTGGTGGTTGGTCGTTATCATAGAGACAGAGCCTGCACCCGTGCATATGACTCTTTCTCTCGGAAAATTTCGTCAATTTTAGTGGTTTTTCTCAATGGCTAAATTTACGAAACCTATATAGACGGTACCCTAGCTTGGACAGTATATTATTATATCTATTGACAATATATAGTCTTTGATGTGAAAGAAGGAAAGGAGCATGGGTAACGCGCGCGAGAGCCTCTACATGTACCGTTGTAACGTCCGTAGCTTGTCGCGCGTGCGCGCGCCCGCCCGCCCGCCCGCGTTCGCCAGAGAGATGAAAAGTGAAGGGATCTTTTTTCAAAGTGGAAGCCACTAAGGCCCGCCCGACCGCTGGTAGACACCAGACTCGCGCATACCTCTTCTTCGCCGGACTCGAAAGTTGCAGGCTTTTCTCTATAGTCGGCATTCTAGAGACCTTTCGTCACCTCCCTCATATCCTTTTGCTAAATATATCAATGAATTTTCCAACAACGCACATCGAGGAGGATATACTTTGTTCGCGCTCTTGCATACAGTTGAAAGAGTCATGCGTGCGACCGAATGGGAAATACAATATTATTCGAAAGTCGAGCGCGTACTACTCCGTCCCGTAACTAAACATTTCTTTCATTGTTCCTGTTTGACGTAGTGGTGGTGTAGGTGCCTAATTGTGTAGCGTCGTGTATCTTGGAAAGCAAAGAAACGCTTGAATTTGTCGAGCGCAGGCCGCGTTCCGTCGGGAAAAAAGAGGAAAAGGGAGAGAGAATCGGAGTTGTTTCGTTGCAATAAACGACATATCCACGAGCAAGAACTATAAGGGTATGGCGAACATGGAAGCCTCCTCGAGCTCATTGGGCTATCGAAATAACGAATAGAAGACTTCAATGATCAGGCATACACGCTTCGGAAACGTGATCGCGTCTTCGGAAATCTTCGAGAATGGGTGGTCGCGGGGAAGGGCGTAGGGGTTAGTACAGTTCAGTTCTAGATCAGCTAGCATCATTAACAGTCTTTTATTCAAAATATCCAACCGATCACGCATTACAAGCATAGTAGAAAATAAAAATACAACCAACGAAATAACGACATAAGAGTACCTACATTAATTCTTCGTTGAACCTAAACAGGAGTTGCGAGTGTTTTCTCACTGCAGGTGACTCTTTTCGAGGTCAAATAAGGGGGATAAATTCGTTTGACAGATTTCTCCCTTGTATTGCATTGTCGAAGGGAAGCTCGATCCCGGAGAGCGATCAATGATGAAAGCTTCGATCTGGCAGCCCGTGGCGTATACGATCGGTGGAATTTAAAAGGTGCAAAGGTTCCGGGGTTGCTTGCTTTTGCTCCCTTCCAACAACTACTCTCCCTTGGCTGCTTCTCTCCCATTGGTTATTGGGGGGGGGGGGGGGTGGCAAGTGCGAAAAATGTGTCGCCGACCACCGCGCGAATGATTCAGCTGGACAAAATCGATCAGGCTGACTATAGAGAGATTAAAAGCAGGTAGGCTAGCTGCGATGGACCTCGGACTTGTCGAGTGAATTTTCAAGTTGGGAGAAAGTCGTGGCGGGGCTGGCCGGCGGCGACGCCAAACGGTTTTCCATTGATTTCTAACGTAGAATTCTCGCTATCGCGACACCTTCTTCCGAGCGGGACGTAGGAAACGTTAAGAATATCAGCTACGGGTAGGACATATGTGACGTACGTCCTTGGAATATGTGTGCGGCGCCACAGTCGGGAATAATATGAAATTATACGTCTTTTCAGCGTGACGTACCGACACACGTCGCCTTGCGAAACAGTTGGCGCGCCCGCCCGTTATATATGCTGCGCGTAATTATAGAAAATAAGGAATTCTCCGCTTAAGGATTCTAGTCGCCTTATAATGCTGCATGATCCGGCGCGCGCGCGCGCGCTCCGGCCGGGGAAAAGCTCGCGAGAGACATGGACTCTTGGAAATCTTTTCAACGAGCTCTTGTCCATTGAGGAAAGACTCGGGTGTAAAGTTTACCAATATCCCCACATATTTCTGCTCATTTTTCAATGATTCTCGCGTACATGCAGAGCCATTAACATATAAGCGACTACCTATATAATATGAACTAAAGGAGTGGATTCCGCACTCTATCGGAGTTTATCCATGCATATTTGTCATTACTTATCGGCTGTAAATTGTGTTGCTTCCCTGTAACGGTATATAGGCTTGGCCGAAATATAATATTGTGTGGCGAGAGGCAGGCGGTCGAGAGCTCCGCGACCGCGCGCGCTCGCACTCTCATCGAGGAAAATATTTCTCTGCGTTCCTTTTCTTGCTATAGAAAATTTCTTCGATAAACTCGGCGGCAAAGACGATCGATCGAATATGTTTTGTTAGGAGAAATTTGATTGGTAGACCAATTAATTTTCTCCTTCCATCGTTTACATTATTATTTCTCTGCTGTGGAAGAGAAGAAGGTGAGGATTGTGTGGTTTGTATAATATGTTGCAGTAAGCCCCCCCCCGTGCAAGTTGATGCATGTAGTACTACCTAGGCGAATACCGAGAGTAATAAGGGAGGTTCGACATTCTTCGAGAGGTACATTGCCGGGACGAGAGAGAAACTTTCTTCTTGCGATATATAAGCTGAGAGAATGGTTGAAAATTCTCGTCGCGCAATTACGCGTCTTGCGTAATGTGCCTCTGCTTACTTGCGCGCGGCCAAAATAAGCGAGGCTGGAGAAGAAGATAAAAATTGATGCATCGGAGAGCTCGGTGCATGTCAATCTTCCTTATATAGCTCCTGCAGCTGAATTTCAGCCTTCTCCTCGTGGAGTTGTTGTTGCGGTATGGAATGGGATGGAGTAGCGCGTAAAATGGTCGTCTTTCATATATGTACGTACCGCGCCCGCCGCGCTCGCGGTGATCCAAGCTTCTACAACTGCTGCGGGTGGTGGTCCACACACACATGCACCGATGGCAGCAGAAGCCACCTTCCCACATGAGATCTGCTAAATGAAAAAAGATATATCCGGTGTGGCAGCAGTGAGCAGAGGCTCCTCTTCCTCCACCGTATCAAGCTTCCATAAAATTCACCTGATAAACCGTATCTATGATCCCTTGCAAATATCCAGCCTACTTTCTTCTTTGAAGCCTGCAATTATGTAAGAGCATTATTCTGGAGAATGAGCGATTTCTGACGAGTTACGAGGCACGAGAACTCGTACACCCCTCCTGCCTGCCTGCCTGCCTGCTACCTACAATATACTTGTAATTAGCAAATAGCAGCCAAATAAAGAGTACCCTAGCTTTTATTTATTCTCTTGAATTTCTTGTAATTTCTCTCAACGGCTCGCTCGCGGCGAGAACAGACGAGTCAATTTAAAACTCGGCGCTCCATGCTATATAACGCAAGAAATTCTTTCGACCGTCCTGCAATGATTTATAAGTTGGATCGGCCGCGCGTCGGGGAACAATCGATATGCTTTATAAATATAGAGAGGGTAAATTCGTGCAATCTTCGCCGCTATCCTTACGCGGGTACGATATATATATATATATATATTCCACCCCTCACTACGTATCGATTGGTCCAAGAGATACGACGCGACGATACGTGTAGAGTCAGTCGAAATAAGCAATGCTCCTTCAAACTTTTGCTCAGCCTACCGACAACTCGACCACGTAAAAATGTCGAACATTTATCAAAGTGTGCAGATCGCCTTCGAATGCTCCTCCTACTGCGCAACCCCCCACAAGTTTAGCATGACAATATTGAAGCGAAGAAAAGAGCGCTAATTCTTACGATTGTTATTATATTTGCCAAGTTATTCCTCCCGGTCGGTAATTATACTCTTCCTCAACAATGAGAATTAACTCACTCGTAGAATAATTGTCTCGAAACTTTTTAGACCGGCTAGAAATGCAGGCTTCCGGTGAAAGTCGGAACAAGTTTCGCCAACTTGCTATTTTTTCTCTTAACGTTTACGAAAAAAAAAAAGAAATGTCGCGCGTTTTCTCTCTCTCTCTCTCTCTCTCTTTTAACATTTTTTACACTAGGCCCTCTAATATCCAGCAAATATTTCAAGCTTTGCATTCTTTTTCCTTGCGACGCGTGTCGCTCTCTAGTGTGTTATATATAACTATAATTTAAGCTTTCGTCGAGCCAACTCTCAACGAACGGGATCGCTCGACCGATTATTATCAAAAAATAACGAGCAACTTGATAATAATATACAAGTTTATCGATATAAAAAGGCGACCTTATAAAATTAGGGAATAATGGATCGCGTGGGGACGGTTCGGAGAAAATGATTTTTTAACAGTCCTCTCTTTCGACTCTGTCAAGAAAGTTTCTTGCGCGCGTTTTGGTCGATCGATCAGACGCACGCAAGATTCGTGCAATTAATTTCGAGCTGATTAGCATAATCATGAATTCATTTATTAGTATATCTCTTTAAACTTGAAATAGATTCAGTCCGTTTGATCGAAAGAGCGAATTGACGTTGGGAATGGTAGTTTTAACATTATACTTGGACAATGCAATGGTATAGACTCGTCGATGTTGACGAGAGAATGATTCCTACTACTATTACCCTTTCTATTGCTTGGAAATAAACCAATTTAAAGATTTATATGTAGCGTGCTATCTCGTTAAGTATATGTGTATACATATATAGGAGCGTCAATTGTGGCATCCATAGGACCCTTTTCAACTTTCTCTCTATTTCAATTCAAAGAGGGGGGGGGGGGGGGGGGAGGGGGTCCATTGATTCAACAAAGATTCATACATCTTGGCGTTAATACGGGGCAGATTAATGGTTTTTTCTACAGCATATTCCAGGATATGTGTACCTATGAACAGTCGGAGTCTTTCGAAGGACGAAATATTGTCATTTTTCAGTAGTAAAAATGATAATGAGAGTGTTATATTATAGAAGAAACACCGCGCGCGCAGCAACGTCCTTGAGCCTCTGAAACACGCGTGCCAGCGCGCACTCTTTCGAGTATGAAAACTCGCGAATTATATGAAACGATTTCACGAAGCTTATAGTATATAGGTGCTATGTATATACGCAACGTGTCGGAATTTGGAAAGTTTCGGGGCTTGCTTAGCAACAGGTTTTTTTAGGCATGAGACGCGTCGCGCGCCCCTGTCGTGCCAGTGCAATATAGGAGCAACTATGGATGACCGACCAGCGATTTCATTGATACGCGCGCGGTGTCGCTGCCAGTGCCAGATACGAAGAAATTTCACCCTAACATCCTCGTCTCGTCAGAGCCTGTCAAAGTCGCTAACACTACCACTTTACACATGCATTAGACTAAAAAACTGCAGAGAGAGAGAGAGAGAGAGAGAGAGAGAGAGAGAGAGAGAGAGAGAGAGAGAGAGAGAGAGAGAGAGAGAGAGAGAGAGTGCGCGAAGGCCGAGGCATTCGCTGCTCTGCTGAAAAAAGCTGAAAAGTTTGCTGCTTCTTCGGGCAGCTTGCGACCTAATAAAATAGCGGACACACAAACCCCCCGCACTAACGCTGCTCTATACATCTACCGTATTCTGTGTACTACTACCATATATACACATGTATAAGAGTATTGTAAGTAAAAAGAGGGGTAGAACCCGCAAAACACGAGCTAGGGAAAAGGTTCTTTCGGCGAAGCTCGAAATTAATTCCAGGAAAGTACGTAGGATAATTATGCACACGCGATACCTTTATTATCCACGTCGTCGCCGTTTTGTCTGCGCCTCGCCTCGCCTCGCCGAGCAGAACAGAAGCGTCCTCTGTGCTATAGGCTGTTAACACGAGGCCAGAAAGAAGAAATTCAACAGGAAGAAGAAGAAAGTGTAAGTCTGTCGGAAATTTGGTCGAAATGAGTCAGTCGGACCTCCATTCTTGTTCGTTCGATTTGCTGAAATTTCTCAGAGGAAGGACGCGCGCGCGCATCCTCCCGTTGCTGCTGAACATTCTCTTCTTGTCCGATTGAATATTATAATATATATATATATGCATATGTATAGATGTGCGGAAAGCATAGGAAGCATGCGACTAATTGATTGCTAGCGTAAGATGTTTAACTAGTGGTATTTGACCTAGAGCTAGACAAGTGGATATCGTATTGTTGACTGGGGTCTATAATATTATATTATTCGCGTATACTGTCCGTGTTGTTGCGCGTTCGTGGCGTTGAAAGCTTTGGGTTGGGTGGGCCGCCGAGAGAGTTCGTACAGGACGGATGGATCAATATCGACAGGCACGAGGCATGCACACAACCATTCGCCACAGCGATACGCATCTTTCGCCTAACATTAACGGCTTATATAATAAAACCTTTCCTTCCTTCCTTCCTTCCTTCCTTCCTTCCTTCCTTCCTATACAACCAATATGCATGTGTGCTGTACTGCAATCCTTGGGGCTCCTCGCGCACACTTGCTTCTCCAAAGGAGAGCCGACGAAAGATTTACATAGTGCACGCGTAGATGTAGAAATATTCAAGCCTTTCTCCAATCGGTTAGCGAAGAATCGTTAAATGACGCTTACGACGGAACGTCTCGCCAATCGGTAGAATGTTATATGCCAGATCTTGCCCCAGTATGTGCATCGGTCCCTGAAATATATCTCTCTTCGAGAAGGCGTGTGGCGTCTCTTGCCGGCACAATTCTATTTCGAATGAATCAAGCTAATTGAATTTCCCGCTCAGACGTCTCCGTCCGTCCGGTTAACCTTAAAGGAGATTTCGCGCGAAAACAATCCGTTTGAGGAGCTCGATCGATAGGAAGGTGAGAGGTCGTCTGCCCACAGCCAAGCCATGCGCCACCACGCGCACCTTCCTTTTCTTTATCATAGATCGTAAATAGTTTGCTCCTCACTCGAGGAGTGTGTCTGTCGGCTCTATTCCTTTTTCCAATCAAACGATAGCGTTGCCATGCATCAAGTATATCCTATATATATATATATATGTATGTATTGCTTCGCCTCGAGCTATTCCCCTGAAAATTCTACGTTCGTACCACACTACCGTTCATTTTTTCCTCTTCAACCATATACACTCGTGTATCAAAACTTGCTTATTCTGCTCAACTCGAATCGTCAGCATCATTTATTCAATTTATCAATACATTATTATTATTGCTGATTTTAGATGGAAAATTTCAGCACGAGTATAAAGTTGAGGTATGAATAATGCTCGAAGAACGCTGCGCGCGCGCTTCTTAAACGTTCGTTTCTTTAACAGCATGACTATCTGTAATTTTCAAATTTTCTCTTCTTATGAAAATTTAGCATTGATGAAGTTTTTCTTACAGCAACATGTTTAATATTAAAGATTTATAGGTGAGAAAGAAGAAAAAAAGTGTTGAATTAATGGGGGCAAAGTAAGAAGTTGGCGAGCGGCCGGAAGAGAAAGAGTGGGAGGGGGCGTTATACGATTTAAATAATACGCTTCGCATACTGACCTCTAGCCGAGGCATTCTATTGGTTCATTAAAAAAACAAAGGGATAACTTTAACGACTTTTATTTAAGAAAGTGGGATATTGACTGGACTATTTATGACTCATCGGTGGTTGTTTCATCGGGTGGGGGGGAGGGGGGGGGGGGAGGGGCCTTCCTTCTCCTCGCATCAATTTCCAGTGGAATTCTAAGGAGGAAGGAAGAGAGAGATGGGACTATCGAGATGGGGGCCATAGTATATAACGCTCCAACGCGAAATACCTACTTTGCGTTACATCTCGCAAAGACTTTTCATTTTCAACCATCGGAGTAATGGGCGATGAGATTTATTTCTTGCGGTTACTCGTGCCTTTGCAGCCTAGATACATAGATATATATATATATATTCATTAGAATATACGTATAGGTATGATGGTGGTACATACTACATACGTGTGTATCTGTTATAGCCTTGACTGTGTCTCGCGGGGTTTCACCAGTTTACACGCGCAGTTTCAAACCTAGTCTCGAAGGAAACTCGTGGCCAGCCAACCAAACTCTTACCCATCCATTAACAGTTTGCAAAGTTCGCAACTCAACCTACCGAATGTCTTAATTATGCCTGCCGCGGCTCGCTTAATTCCAACTTGACTTTTTCACGCGCTTGCAATTTTCAAATGATTCAACAAACCACTTTTCTCTCCCCCTCCTTTTCACGTTCCCGACACACAATTTGAGCAACGCTACTGAAGGAGGAGAGAGTATATTAAAATGAGTTTAGCATTATATTTAATAGGGGAGACATAATTAAAATAATAATAATGGGGCGCTTGCTGTAACATATTTTGCATGGAAAGGAAAAATGTTGTACGAGTTGAATAGCAGAGCGTGTCACGTGTTGCTATGGGCCTTCCTCTTATATATAGAGAGATGGGGCCTCGCTGCAGGGTCCGACAACGGTGCGCGCGCACGCGCACACGCACGCGATCCAACAAACAGGTGCGCTGCTCAAGCAGGTAACGGACGATTTTCAGCAGCTGTCGCACCAGGTGCACTCGCTTCCTCTCTCTCTCTCTCTCTCTCTCTCTCTCTCTCTCTCCGCTACCCTCCATATGCCTACCACCCACACGCATTTTCAGAATCCTTCGTCGTTTGACGTTAAAGCAGAAGACACTGATGCTATAAACAATTCAGTCTCGTCTCTCGTGAACAATTTGACAAATTTAATTGTTACTCGCTGTGCAATCAGTATGAAGAGTAAGAAAGAATAGTGTGTGCATGTAATATCCGCTATATCATTCATCGTTATTCTTATATAGGTTTCTCAAAGATACTTCATCTATTATACGGGGAAATGAGGGAAAGGTGTATGTATAGGCTGTTAGGAGAGTGTTTTCAATCTCTTCCCCTTTTTCACCGAAAGCAAGCAACAAGATGCTGGTTGGAAGTTGGGAAATTGGTGTCTACAGAGTTTCGTGTGGAATGTGCGTTGAAAATTTGGTAGAATCCATTGGACGTTGTACATACATACGCCATGTGAAGAAGGCGGTGCGCGACGCGGCCTTCCTTTCGGGAATCGCCTGGTAAAAATTGTACATCGATGTATAGGAATGTTTTTGCGTAAATGCCAAAGAGAGAGAGAGAGAGAGAGAGAGAGAGAGAGAGAGAGAGAGAGAGAGCGTTGGAGAAGAAAAGCTGCTTGGCCCAAGTTTCTGGAAAATTTGTCTCGGCATCTGTGTTGCTGCGACCGGCCATTATTACTGCTCTATACAGAGGGATAAGGATAATCGTGAGATTTACGTGTGTGTGTGTGTGTGTGTGTGCGCGCGTATAGTATATAGGGTAGGAGGTTGGAAAGAATGGTGAATGCGTATAGGTCTGTGAGGGAGGGGATTCTCTCTCCCGGTGCAGGATGCGTGCGAGTTTTTGAATGAAGGTAGGTGGAGGCCGAGTGTGTGTGTGTGTGTAAGAGGGAGGAGGAAGAGGCAGCCGCGCAGAAGCGCATGACGAGCGTCCCTTCCTGCACACAAGTGCACGCACACTTCTCCCCTAGCCTCTACAATACACCATTCGGCTCTACTGCAGCAGAGTGTTCTCTCCGAGCGCGCAGACCTCTCTCGGTATACAGTCGACACTCGCGCCTCCTCACCGAGAGAGCGAGCCTTCCATCCTGACCCGCAACTACCTCATATCCCCTATGCTACTACGCGCCGACACTTTTTCCTCCTCCCTCCGTCCAGTCTTTTTACTCCTTGAGAATCGAAACGGCAGCGCGCGATCCTTCCTCCCTGCTAATAAAGCATCTCCCTCGACTCGCAACTTATGTCGATGCTATCGACCATGCGGTGAGTCATCTCTTTTCGCTTCCTTCCTTTCGCAGTGCGTCGCGAACCTTGTTATTCTTTATTCTCTTCGGTAGAAAGCGTCATTGATGAGACAGAGTATTTGCGCGCGACTTTTTAAACTTTCACGTGCAGTAATGGAAAAAGTGTGTGTGTGTGTGTGTGTGCGCGTGCATGAATCCCATATGGATAGAAGATGGGGCGAATAGGTGTTGTATGTACGTGCAGTGGTTGCATGGTGGAATATGTGTCGGTGGCAGAGAGAGAGAGAGACTGCTCTTGTCCGATCACGTGCTTCGGCTGCTTCCATCCCTCTCCTTATCTCGACTCGACCAATGGGGAACATGGAAAAATGTGACAATTTCCTCCTCCTTAAATTGCCGTCCCCGTCCCACGCTTTTAAACAGAATAATCACCATTTTCACGTTCCTACAATGGTTTTCGAACGAACGGTCTTCCTTGGCTCGTCCAAAATTCGAGGAAAATCCCACCGAAAGATACAGAATGTTCAGCTGCTGTTTGCGCTTCCATCGGCATCCCCAACTGAGAATTTTCAATCGGGGGAAATCCAAGCGCGATTCGAACGTATACAAGAAAAATTTCGTCACTGCCAATGTAAGATTGTCTTATAAAAGCGCACTGTACGCAATCCCTCTGTGTAGTGTAATTATTAGATTGTCCGGAGGAGAATCGTTAAGGTACCTGCGCGATCCACAATTTTCACAACCCGACTGCATTGTTGAACATTTTACGAACGACCACAAGTCTATATAGACGAGATTGTTCCATCTCTCGACAATCGGGAAGCTTGAAAATCCTTGTTATTTTCTATTGGCTCTCATCAGTCTCTATATATCCTTGGACGTCATCTCCAAGTACGATTGCGGCTCTTTTTAACGCTCTATATTTCTATATTTATAACGAATGCAACATTAAACATAAACACAATAATGTATAACAATTGAAAGTATGCAGCAGCCGCGCTAAAGAAGATTTCATATAGCGGCTGAGTGTCTATATACGGTAAATATTGGCTCGACTAGTCGAGGGGAGTAGCTTCAACGACATTTTCTCCTCGTTCTCTTCATTATTAAACAGTCAATTGAGTCTCAGGCAGCTCTATTCCGTTGCTATAACGGTCATTAAAAAGTTGAAAAGATTTCTCCTCGCTCTCGATCGATGGTTACTCTCTTCCAGCTGGCAGGGAGGAGGCGAATAGACAGAGAAGGTAGCTGTACACATGCACGTATAGTAATCGAGCTTGTGCTCCCTCGTCGAAAATTTTATCCCGCGTAACGCCACTTGACCCGATCCTTCTCCAACGCCGCGTCGCGCCCCCCATCGCTCTCTCTCTCTCTCTCTCTCTCGCAAAACTCGAGCCAAGAGTCAAAACATTTGTAACAGATCTCTTTACATTTTCAAAATAATATACTCGAGTCATCGACACTCCAACGCTACATCTTCTCCACCTCAATGTATATCTGACCACGCGTATATAGGAAGAAGAATTTAAGAACCGCCCCCCTGTCGATTCGATGATAAGTCTTTCTTGTGTTTTTTCTTTTTTTTTTATATAAAACACGCATGACGAATGTTCGATTTATTCCTCTTGCAAGGACGAACGACACGACTCGACGGGATCTCTGCGATGGTGGAAGTAATTGATTTTGTTGCGGATCGCTGGAGAGAAGAAGCGACGCTTCTAACTGCCCGAAGCTCGCGTACACTCGGTAAATGACCAAGAAACAATATCGAAATGTTGCTTCCAACGTGTATGTAGACACGAGGGTAATTTGTGAAAGGATCGAGGAAGGGTTTCCTTCTTCCTCGGAGCCCCGCGTGCGTACACGCCACTTGGGTTGCTAAGCGGGGGGGGGGGGGGGGGGGGGGAAGGACGGAAAGCAGTAAACCCCTTTATATTATATAAGCACATGTACACACACACATCCTACATTAATCGTGCAGCAATCTAAGAAAAGCGCTATACATTGCCAACAGGCACAACACAACAGGCTTCTTCCCTTTCGACAAACTCGATCGATGTCTCTTTTTTTCTCTCCATTTTCCTTCTCCGCTCGGAAATCTCGCCAATCGTCGCCACCTGCACACATTTAAACGATCAACTCTTTTTTTTTTTCGTGTATATAGTTCGAAGGTTCAGTTTCTATACATATGTATATTTGCATCGTGCTTTACGTACACTACGCATAGGTATAATGAATGGCTAATTGCGCGAGTATTCTATATATATATATCAGGGGCGTGCGATTAAACTCTCTCTCTCTCTCTCTCTTCTCTAATACCATAATTACGCGATAGATTTTCTGGCGGGTCCAACTCGCGTTTGCGTTCCTATGTGTATGTGTATCGAGGATGGAATTAAAGGGGAGCGAGTAATAATGGATGTAAAAGGATAAGCGAACGAGATCTCGCGTGTCACTCGGCTATAATTCTCGGGAACATTTTAGCTTTTCACTCGTTGGAAAGAAAGCAGCAGCAGCAATATATAGAGAAGTATAGGGAAAAAGAAGGTTAAATGGTGGTAGTAGAAGAGAAGAATGGGGTGAGTAGTGGTGTAGCTAGCGAGCGAGGACGAGGGGGAGAGGAAAAGGAGCACTTTGCTATGTTGTGGGAGAGGGAGGGGAGTCACAGGCGCGCCACGAAGAACAGAATATATCCTTCGACTAGAGCGCTCCCAGCGTCGCGTCGCGTCGCGTCGCGTGGACTCTCTGCAAAATAAACACAGAGAGCGTTCCTTCACTCCCCAGCAGCCCCCTCTCGTAAAGTACTGGCATTGGGGCCCGCTCGCCCGTTACACGTCCTCCAGCCTTTCATAGGGATCGTGGGCAGCAGTATAAGGATTCAGAATGACGGACAGTCGTAACGAAATCCTTTCGTCCAAGCGATCCTGAGGGCGCGTCGAATCCTTCGCGTGGCAAACTTTTATTCCCCTTGAGGAATTTGGCGCGCGCAACAACAATCGAGTAATTGCGCTTCGCATCAAGAGTGTACAAGCTCATTCGTGCTCTCCAATAGGACTCGCGAAAAAAACTGTTTATTAAAAAGCTTTTAAGGAGATGTTGGATGGTTGTGCAAGGAGGAAGAGGAGCTTTAGAACGTCCAGTGGAATTTCGGCAGAGAGAGAGAGAGAGAGAGAAAGAGAGTTTGCTATTCTTCTCCCTCTCCCCTCCCCCTATAATCACCATCAGCGAGACAGCCCGGATATAGCTGCACCTCTTATCCTCCTACCGCTGCCATTTTCATCTTACATACCCTACCGCACGCCATCTTGTCCAATCTTCCAAAGATTCCTGTACATTTCATAATCTTTCTATAATTTAAAGCGCAGTTTTCTCAATATTCGGCATGACGAGAGTAAAATTAACAAATGGACATTTCTCCTCTCGCGTTATCTCGGAATTTTCAAGCAAATCGCGGCCTCTCGATAACCAAAGAGATTAGGTTACCGAACGAGAAGGCGGTGGAAGCAGCTTTGCTCGCAAGATCAATTAAGAAGATTTTGACGATACGCGTTGTTATTGTCGAGAGAAAGAAAGATATCGGTGGAGCGAGGTAATAAGCGCGCAGGTGTGTGTGTGTGTGTGTGTGTGTTGGTGGCTGGTTGAGCGATCGGTCTCCTTGATCTCAAGCCCGTGTGCCGCCGAGAGATAATTGTAGCCGTTACAAAGAGAGGAAAATCAGCTTGGAATTGAACTTGAGTTTCACGCACCGCGAGTGCGAGTCAATGTCGTGCAATTGCACGTTGCACGTGAAAGAGTTCACGCGAGCGAGCGAGGGAGAAGGCGAGGAGGTCTCTCTACCCGTATATAATGAAACACGCGTAATCCGGAAGTCACCAGAGTCAACGATGCGAGAAGAAAATTCTAGTCTTCTCTGCCCGTGTTCCCTCATTCCCATGCGTGTGGTATATCTTCGGGACTCGCGAACGGCTCTAAAACTCTCGACATTTCTTTTTCTCGTCTTTTCTGCAATTGATTTTTCTTCGAAACTCATCGTTCGGCAGTTGTCGCTTTTGAAAATAGAACAATTGCGATGGGACATTGATGAGTTTCATTCGAAAGAATGTATAGCAACGACTCTTCTTTCTTTTCTTCTTTGTTTTTTGGCAAATGTTCCATTTCGTGCGAATCGAAGGAAGAAGGAAATATAACAGAGAGAGAGGGGGGGGGGGGGAGGGGGAGGTAGACGAAAGAATTCCGGGACTAACTTATACATATATAGCTGTAGGGGGGAGGCTTTCGTGAGCAAAAAGTGCGTGACACACGTGTAGAAAACCGCAGATATCCTTCCTGTCAACTGTTGTCCATCTGCTTTTTCCGTATAGGCTGGTTGGTTGGCTGGCCGGGAAACGGCGGCGGCCACTTCCTGGGACGACACGCAGGCCAAACTTTGTACGATGAAACGAGCTGGCTCGATCCTCCACGTTCGGGCCTTCGTGCCATGCAGACTTGGTCGCACACGCGCGCCTATATTAATGTAGACATGGGAAAAGCCTGTCCTACCCATTTTCTCCTCTTTATCGCACGTTTTTATCCAATTGCAGGTACATCGACTTTGATGAAATCTATATACGTGTATACGCACGTAGCTGCCCCTATATAGCTATAGTGGCTAGCCAGCGATAAATGGATTCGATTGCGTGCACGAATTTAACTGTTTTTTATTCCGATTCTCGACGCGACTCGCCCTTCTCCTCCTTCATCCTTTCTACGCTATACAGCAATATTTCTTTCCCGGCTAACGAAGGATAATAATCATCGTATGATAAACGGCGATAGCATTGAAAAAGGATTATATATAGACTTTGGTGGAAATGAGCAATAGAGTTTTAAATATATGTATATATATTGAGAGAGAGAGAGAGAGAGAGAGAGAGGGAGGAAAAGCACTGTCCTAAATCGGTTGAAAGTGACATTGGAATAAGAAAAGGGAGAAACGGGTGCGTCGCGTTGCTCTTTGCCGCGCGCCTCATTGTTTTCCATTTACCGAAGGTCCAAACAAACATTTTCTCTCTCTCTCCCTCTCGAATTTTGATACGATCGCGTATTTCCTTTGTTTGTACACTAGCTCCCCTCCCCCATCGATACCTCTCTCTTCCTTTCCCATGCATCAATGCATATATCTCGTGTATCTATACATTAATTAATTTATTTGATAGTTGACCGCGCGCAGGCTAAAAGCAACGTAAGAAAATAAAACGCTTGGGTCGCTCTCTGGCCACTCCTCTCGCTGCTTATCTCATTACTGAAATGTGTTATTTCTTCAGAAATCATATCCATTCCAATATCGTTCCTCTCTTTATCTCTCCTCGCGTGTGTGCAAAGAAAAACAAGCCGCGATATTCTCTAATCTGCCTCGTTCGATCTATTTACATATACATAGAGATAGGTTCGATGAGTTCGAGAGTGTGAAATCTGTGGAGAGTCCGAATTCAGTGAGGTACAACGATAAAGAAGAGAGAAGCGCGCCGCGCGTATATATGTATGTACAAAACCATCGGCGGAAGTGGACTCCTTCTCCGACGAGAAATGAAGGGTACGGCCGCGTGCACGCGTTTTCGGCACTGCAAAACATTGGCCAAAAGAATGATGTGCATGAAATCGCAGCGCTGCTATCGATCGACAGTCTCGCGCTCAACATTCGTAACTCGCGTTACAGCTATATAGCCGGCTTCTTCGATCGTCGCGCGTAAAAGCAACATATACATACCTTTATTCCTCTCTCTTCCGCTGCCGCGGCTCAATCTCCTGTCGCTATAATTCATCGAATACCCTTATTTCCCGCCATGGTTTCTTTCAACGCTGAAAACGGATAGCTAGACGAGTTTGGTATGTATAGGTACGGGAGGGATGAGCGGTACCTCATCCGGGCCGTTTTTCACACGGACCCTTCCTGGCCCTCTCGTCCGCGTTCGCGCACACAACCCCATCCACCATGTACTACACGTATAGTTAGGAGCTGCTTGTTAAATTCTCGCGCTCCAGTCGAGCACAATTAGTCTTCTTCCCTAACGCATCCGTCATTGGGCTTTTCCGCGCCTGTAATATATTAATCGGCCAGCTCTTTGCCAATGCCCCCCTCCCCCGCCTGGCCTCTCCACTCCGAAAAACATATATACACGTTTCAATGAAAGTGGTAAAAAGTAACGCTTTTATTGTTTACACATTGGAATGTTCTCCCTTAAAACTATATACATGGCTTGGTTATCGATCGCGTTCATCATTATTTCACGCAAGCTTCGTCGAATGCAAGGATGCAGAGAGGGCGCACGTACGCGCGTATGTAGCACCGATCAGGTCAGTCGCGCAATGGAAACGATGCTTTACTCATCGACGCGTTGCATGGACATCTGCTTGCTCGCTCGTTTGGCAAACTTTTCCCTCTCCCTTTCCCTCGGATCCTGCATGCTCGTTACTCGATCGGCCAGAAAGGCAGGTAGATTTCCCGCGCAGAGTCGGACGTTGGAATGTTGCTAGTGGAACATGCTTTGTATCGATAGCTGGTGCGTGTGGCAAGGGAATGGTCGTCGTTGCTCTCGCCTGCCTCTCCTCCGCTGAGATGCAACTCCACGCATGCACGCACTTGGGTCAACATGAGAGAGAGAGAGAGATTCGAGCCACGCGCGAGTCTCTCTCTCTCTCTCCGCAGATTGCTCTTTTATTGAAATCTTATCTCTTGTCGTGAATAAACTCTATAATTATATACCAAAGAGTAATAAAATATATATAAATGTGTAACGAGATGGAAGGAGAGTTAATTGGCACTGGCGCTGGATTTCGCCGCCGGATAAAACTCGAGAGTCTCGAGGCTTGTTCCAAGGGAAATATGGTGCAGGAGCGGGACGAGGGAGGGGGGTGGTGGTTAGAATTCAAAATAGATAAAAGTAGGCCGTGGCCGCTACCGCGACGAGTCCTGCCAGGAGCAGGAGGAATGGGACTCCCGGTCCCTGGAGCTGTTTCCTCGGATTCTTGTCGCTGCTGCTGCTGTAGCCGGCGACCCAACCCTTCCTCGGCTTCTTGTTGGTCCTCTCGGCTTCGGTCAACTCGCCGACCAAGTAATTTTTCATCAGGTCGAACGCGTCTTTCGAGTGGCCAATATCGTCAAAGTCGTCGGAACTGTCCTTTCCGGAGTGCTCGAGGAGCACCTCCTCGCCTCCTGGATGCTCGTTTAGAAAACTCGTCACGTCGTACACCTTGTCGTGGAGAATTATTATCGTTCGACCCTCGTCCTTCTTCCTCGCCACTTGTTCCTTCGTGTATTGCTTCGGCTCGTTCGTCATCCTGTGACCTCCTGTAGCTCGCTTCGTTTCGATGCGCGCCAGCCCCGCGCTCCTCTCTCTCTCCCTGAAAGCATTTCAAGCCAAACTTATCCAGAAACCACTGTTACACGCGTGGACAAATATCCTCCCTCCCTGTCGCTCGCACATTCACGCAAGATACTTCGAATGCGAGATAACATGATTTATTCATCAGCTTTACAGCGATATACTCGCTGCGTGCGTGTGTGTGTGTGTGTGTGAACGGTAAACCCCGTATATATAGGTTCGCGGGAAACGACAAATATCAACGATAAGTTCTTACAGAATTTCTTCTTACTTGTGTACGTATAGGCCTAAGTTATTCGAGAGATTGGGAAAAGTTTCTCGTTACTAATGGAGGAAGCTCATTGGGAAATTCTACCAATACAAAGTTTTCAATCGAAAAATTCATCGTCCATAATGACTTTTTAATTATAGAGGCTAAATGGGAGAATTTTGCTCTTAATATATTTGATTGCGACGGTATCGATAGACTTGTCGGTGAATCAACCGGGCGCTTTGTATTGTGCATTTGTGTAGCTCAACCACCCCCCCCCCCCCCCCACCCACCCCTCCTTTCAATGTTTTCAAACTGCGAGGAGGAAAATCAAGATACGAAGGGTCATGAATATAACGAGCTAATGGCTGAGAAGACGAGTGCCGGCCGGATGTTTTTCACGAACGCGGCAGCAAAAGGTGACGGAGAGTCGAAGGATGATCGCATCACCGTTTGACGTTCGATAAGATTTATTCAAATGTCATCGTATGCACACACACACGTATGTGGACGAGGACACGACAGCGTATCGCGATGCGAAGCCTTCCATGCGCGCGCGCGCGCGCGCGCGACATCCAATAAGCACCTCCCTCTCCCCTTCCTCAATGTCATACATTCGCGCTCTGTGCGTGTGTTTATTATATACCCATTACATGTACATATACACTTTTTACTCCACAATGCCCACCGAAGAAAGTCTATATAGTATCTGTTGTACATGTCGATCAGACATTTCCCTCGTGCGATTTAAAAGATTTTTACACTGCCACAAATGTTGTCGAATGAACGTCCGAGTTTCGTTTAATTGGTACTTTACGCGAGCACGTACAGACTCGCGCGGTTAATACCATTTTAATTATACATCGTAACGGCCGGAGAAGAACGCGAAGAATCTTTTCACGTTATAATAATAACGTGATGCAAGAAGAATACACTCTGTAATTGTCACGTAAAATTGTCTCGGTGCGAATGCAGCCTCTTTTCTCATTGGTAGACCGACGACGCCATCCATTTGCTCCATGCAGTGTTTTTTTCGTTTGCAAGCGCGATAGCGAGCAATCGATCGCAGTGTCATCTCTCAGCGGTGAGATCGCTCTCGCACAATAGCTACAGCATATTTCTTACTGATCGCGACATAAAAATAGCTCATCGTCGCAACGAAACTTTCGTCAAACTCGATTCGACGTTTGCTTTATTACGTTCTTCTCAAGATTATCGAAAGAATTATGCAAATGTTTTCATCGGTCGTCCAACATCGTTGATGTTTCAAGAGTGCGCGTTCGTAGCTTTGTATTCCCATAAGCAATCGACGAAGAAATTTCTGCGTGCGAGAAAAATCTTCTCCGGCTGCGGCGACGCCATTCCACAGTGATTTATCGAGCGACTCTGGATTCGCGTTCCATGATAGCTCCTATCCAAATGACAGGGTTACGTAAGAGAGCGAGCGACGAGTGCGCGCGCGACTTTGCTGGAGCCGAGCCTAATCGAGCAACCACACGCACGCACGCGGCGTTTCGTTTACAGTGTAGTAACGTACAGCCTCGCTCCATTAATTCTACGCCAATTCGCGTCCAGTTTCCAATGTTTATATTTTGCGAAATGTGCTGCTGCGGCTGCATGGCTTTCCCTTTCGATGGATCGCGCGTCATTTAAAAATAGCACACAACCCCGATGCCTTCCCCCTACTCACCTCCTTGCTGCTAAGCTGCTACGTAGATCTTTGGATGGAGTCGGCAGTAAAATTCTTTGGACGAAGGATCTGGCGATATTAGGAAGGTTGGGAGGAGGGAAAGATGGCTCGATGGATGGGAGGGGGCCAGTGGAAGGATTCTCTCCAAGGGAAATCAACGCGATTTCCAATGATTTCCTGCCTATCCGCGCGTGCC
This sequence comes from Prorops nasuta, assembly GCF_024137725.1. Lineage (NCBI taxonomy): Eukaryota > Metazoa > Arthropoda > Insecta > Hymenoptera > Bethylidae > Prorops > Prorops nasuta. The sequence goes on along the minus strand of NW_027116878.1, from coordinate 187,645 downwards.
ACCGGAAAATCCTTATAGTCTTGCCTGGCGATGGAAGAGGTAAAATATAGCGCAATAAGAGTGTGTCGATATACGGTGGCCGCGGCGCGCGCGTCTGCTGCTGTTCTCGGAAACACTGGCTCACTCACGCTCCGCTCGCTCGCTCCGACCAGCCAGGCCCAGGAGAAGCTTTATCCCCCCCCCCCACCTCTCTCTCGCAGAGAGAATCACGATTCTACGCCGCGCCGCTCTCCCCACCACAAGCAGCAACCGACACCGACCGATCACTTATCTCTCGCTCTGCTCTTCCCTCCCCCCCCCCTCCCCTCCCCTCCCCCACTATTTACACGTGCTCCCCTCCTCCTTTTTTTCCTCAAATTTCCAACCTTGACTCGCGTAAATACGTTTCCTTCAATATCTTACATGTGAGAATAAAAATAAGTTCGTGCTCTCTCTCTCTCTCTCTCTCTCTCTCTCTCTCTCTTCCTCTTCGAGTTTCACGCACTGTCGAGAGAGAATTTTAGTAGAGTCGTTCATTGTTCGTTCCTATCGCAGAGATGCGTTTATGCGTTACGTTTTTACTAAACTCTCATACATGCGTACATAAATTGATTTTATCGATGAAGAAACAACAAATTTATTTGCGTGTGGAAGGATTAATTTGCAAACATGTGCATCGAGACTATCGTCGTTTGTTCGATAAGAACCGAAGAACGAGCAATGGCTAGACTCGAGTGCGTGTGTACTCCGGAGGATAAATGAAATGGCATTTTTTTTTTTTTTTTTTTTTTTTCATATATTTCTGCCTATCTATTATTGGCCTCGCGTTATTGCAGTTGCTACCGGTGCTATCTCTCTCTCCCTCTCTTACTTTTCCAACGACGACCGGACCGGATCAAAGTATTCGTATACCAGATCTGCGTTTATACGCATCTTACGACGCATCACTGATATATACTATCAATTATCGGCTTCGGACCCCACGTCATTCTTACACCGTGCCCCATGACCCTCTCCCTCTCTCTCTCTCTCTCTCTCTGTCTGACGATGCAGTGGTGCGCATGTCTATAGGCACATACTATCAACGCCGTCCATCGATAAATTTTCCCACTTTTCACAAACTTTTCCATATATACATATATAAATGTATACTGGCAATTGCACAGATGACATTCTCACCTGACCGTCAGTCTATTGGCAGCATGCAGGATACATTGTATGCACGCTCCGAATATTATGCGATATTCGTCATTCCCCTTTCTACCATTTTCGCAGAGTCCTGTAGAAACTTACAAGACGAAAATTATTGTATATGCATATACACAAATAGCTAGTGTTTTTTGCCTTATCCTAAAGGATGACTCGAAGAAATTCCATATACCGCAACTGCTCATTTGCACACGGCTATATATCGAAAAACTGTTTAGTCACGATGACGTTTCGCTTTCGTTCGCACCAAGATTAGCTCGATGATAAGGATGATACGCGCACTCGCGCCTTACGTTATTTCAAGAAAAAAATACCTCTATGCTATTTCTGCAATTCATACTTTTTAATAGGTAAACAATTAATGCGTGGGAATGTCATTGATATTATAATATAATTATTTTCTCTAAATTTCCTATGAAATTTTTTCATGGCACTCGATGCTTCGGCAAATTGGACAACATAGCAGTGACCTTGAAGAGCGATTGGTGCTCGTGTATATAGATTCGTGGCCGAAGGATAGAGTGGGGCTTGATTGGCGCATCTCTCTGTGTCCCGGATAAACTAAATCTATGTATATGTTTAGTAACTAATAGAAGAAGTTGTAAAAGATGACTCCGTAGATGAGGACAGCAGCTGCGATGGTGACGTAGAGCCACGGTGACGTTTGATATTTCGGTGGATCGTAGTGCCAATCGTCATCGTTCGTCGACGCGTTGTTCTGCCTCTTCTTGTCGTCTGCGAGCACACAGAGATCAAAGTGTCGATCTCGAGTTAAAGGGAAAGAGAGGAGAAAAGTTGCGTGGGTCGGTCGGGTGAGTGCTCTTGCACTCGCGTAAAAGAATCTTTCACATATATATATATGTATATATAGATACATACCATAATCGGCACGACCGAATTTCAAAGTTCCCATGAGATTTCCAATTTTGTAGTTGTCTCGCAGCTGCACAGCCTCTTCCGAATGACCAATCTCGTCGAAACAAGTGGTTCCATCCTGACCAGCGAGCTTGAGGAGAACTTCCTCTCCACCCGGATGCTCGTTCAAAAATTTCGTCAGATCGTACACGCTACCGTGAATCGCTATCCACAGATCCTTCTCCGTGTTGTGCTTGGCCACTTCCTCGGACGTGAACACTTTGTGCACCATGATTCGTCCAGTCGATCCAATCTCTACAAATTACGCCATAAATCGTACATAACGACGCGTGCGTTATATCCCTCCGTCTCTCGTAATACCTACTCGCCGCGCCGCGTCAAAATTAGGCCCAGCGAGAAAAGGTGCTTTTTATTATATATATATATATATATATATACGTATTAGCCTAGCGCGCGACTTTTAACCCGTTATACTTTAATATTTCTTCGCGAAGCGTTTCATCCTGCGTTGTATTATGCACGCTTAACCTACATGTGGAACGACACGTTTTTCTGCGTATTACGAGGCGAATTCAAAGTGCCGTAACTTTCTTCTCGACGACTTTACGCTCCTCTTTCTTCCGCCGCCGCTCCCCCTCCCCCGTCACTTTTCAACTTCTCTCATGCCCTTCTACCCAATGAGATTTATACTCGTCAAAGCAAACTTGTTTGTATATTTTTCAGTTCCATTCTGATCGCGTCGCGATAAAGAGAGAGAGGGATATATTAATCTGTCTACGCGCGTGAATTTTCAAAGCACTCGCAATAATTCTGCCGTGTAGGCTCGATACGTCGATCAGGGGATGCGCCACTTGTTACTCTACTTACGCATTGAACGAACAAAAGAAGAAACAAAATTTCTTTTTTCCAGCGATAAAATGATTACTGCCAAGGTACGAAATGTATGTAGCGTGTCAAACTCACACTTTTCAACGTTTGCGTCTTTCGACGAGTGTTGCGTTTGCCGGTGGCTGAGGAGAGAGCGTTCGCTCGAATAAAGGGACAGAGAGACGCGTTGCGTCGCGTCGCGTCGTTCACCGGCCGCGGCCCAGTCTTCCTGCCTTTCCTGCCTTCCTACCGGTTTATGCCCCACTTTCATCAAAATGTATTTTCTCAGGCAATCATTTGCACAGAATGGAACGACCTTAACGTCTTACACAAAAAACACGGAATTTCTAATCAAACGGCGACCCCGTTATGCCTCCATTCTTATTCTTATTCTAACCTCCTAGCTCCTGCTCTCATCAATATTAAAGGAAAACTTGCTTCCTCCCTCTTTCTACAGCAGTCGCTCTCTCTCTCTCTCTCTCTCTCTCTCTCGCGCGCGCCAGCTATACTTTTCCTTTCATTCTGCCTTGTACCATGCACAGAACAGTCCGCAATAATATAATCTCCACAATCTTTCTTTCTCACGTCTAACGTACAAAGACGCTTCGCTCCACCATGCACACGTACATACGTCTCTCCTTCGTTCGAACGGATATTTTTTCCCGATCCTACATATATATATTTGGCTAAATCATGAACCTTCGCGAGAAGGTGAACGCCGCTCTCCTCCGGTTTCATTGTTGGATAATTTACGCAAAATGGAATATCGCCTAATCGCGCGAGGCTAGAAACTGCTGCTTTCATCCACGTAATTGGACACACGTACGCAGCTATTTCCAACTGACGCTGCAACATAAACACCTTTGCCGGACCTAGTTTAGATTAATGTTTTGCGCGCGCGCTCTGTCGATTCCGCATAATCATTGAAAAGTATTTCTGCAAAATTCAATTGTTGAAACGGTGTTTCTATATATACATCTAGGACTCTCCCAAGTTTACCAATCGCGCAGCCTTTAACCCCTTGGCCGGGAATAACGTGTGTGGCTCGTGACGATGTACAAGTGCCATCTCGGGCAATAACGAGCTACACACGTTACAGATTGCGAGAATGTTGTGTGCGCGTACATAAGAACATTGTTTATATTGCGGAATTTATATTCATTTTATTGCGTATTATGAAAGTTCAAATAATTTTTTTAAATGATCTATTTCGACACTGTCCAAGCTAGATTAATTTCCAGGTTAAAGGGTTAAATATTCATCTTGAAACCACGATCGTGTCAACAAGATTTACACACAACTATTTATTAGTGCATGTAACATATCTATGAGATTGAGAGAAATTTTCAATAAGAGCCTCGAAGAAATTCCATCGAGTTTCGTGACTTTATTACGCAAACTTTGCGCATTTCACTCGCGTAACGAGCGAGTGCGCAGGTGCATGTATGCGTAGCGGTTGCATACATAGAGGCGCGCGCGCGCACGCACACGTTAATCCCTCATCAACGTGTAATTTCACATTGAAATGATAAATTGTGCTACGATTTTGAAAAACTTCCGAGTTTGGTTAGAAAGTGTATACGCTACACCACATGTACCTATAGGTGGGGCTCCATGAGAGAAAAACTCTCGCTCTCACCTTTTGCGCGCGTGAATGTTTGGACAAAAGTTAGACTAGATAAGATATATTCTCTCTTCAATTGGATGATCCATGCATACAATTCGATTGTTCTACTTTACAGAAAACTGGAGCCAGAATCAAGATTTATTCAAACTGCTGTCCTCACAGCACGGATCGGCTCATCAGTATCTGTGGAAAGCCAGCGACTTGCATGGAATGCATCCGTGAGCTCGTGGCCACCATTAAAACCGTGAGTCGAGCTTTATTAAAAGATGATTGAATTTGCTGATTTTCTTGCTTGGAAACTTGTAAAAATAATGGCCAATGTTGCAGTCACCGCTGAAAGGCGTGAACAATCCATACGACCCCCACAATTACGACGATTACTTTGCCGATGAGTACGGTGGTTACGGAAGCGGGGACGGGGGTCAGGGCAAGGGTCCCGGAGGTTACGGAGGTCCAGGAGGACGCGGAGGAGGCGGAGGTGGTGGCGCGAGTGGCGGCGGAGGCGGCGGCGGCGGTGGTGGTGGTGGAGGCGGTGGGGGCGGCATGCCACCGAGGCGAGACAATCGTGGCAACGGGCCCGACATGAATCGTGGATTTCCTCCCTCTGGCCGCGGCGGTGGTCCTCGAGGAGGAGGCGGCGGCGGTGGCGGCGGCGGCGGCGGCGGCGGCGGCGGTGGTAACATGTCCGGCGGCGGGCCCCAGGATCGTGGCTACGGGAATAATCGTAGCGGCGGTGGCGGAGGAGGCGGCAGCGGCGGTGGAGGCGGTGGCGGTGGTGGCTACGACGGAGGCCGCGGTGGTTACGGTGGAAGCAGAACTGGCGGTGGTGGTGGTGGTGGTGGTCCACCGCCTTACGGTGGCGGAAATTACAACGGTAGGTGGTACACTATCGGAGGATAGCGGGGGGGGGGGGGGAGGGGAGACTACCTCTCTCTCTCTCTCTCTCTCGTCCCCCTGCAAAGAAACAATTTTTTCAACGCATTCTCTCTCCCCCGTAGGTGATGGATGGGGCATGCAAGGAGGTGCGCCAAACGGTCTGAGCGGCGGAAATTCCGGAATGGGCGGTCCACCAATGGGAGGAAATAATCAAGGAAATCAAGGAAATTTGGGGGGAAATAAGACGAGCACCCAGGTCACCATTCCCAAAGATGTAAGTCCAACGAGTCTAATAAACACACGCGTATCGGTGCTACTGCGCACCATAAGCTCTATACCCAAAGTCACAGCCATAGACTCCTCCTAACCGAACCTAGAATCACACTCAAATTCTCTCTACGCGGTACACGCGTGCATCGGACAAATGCTACATTTGTCGAAAGATGATATTTGCAGTCGCTCGAATCTTAACGTCTGTGTACACGGACGAAAGAAAAATTCGATGCTCATTTTCTCCTTACTTTCTTTTAGCTGGCAGGCGCTATTATTGGCAAGGGTGGCGCTAGAATCAGGAAAATCAGATCTGACAGTGGGGCAGGAATCACCATAGACGAGCCACTGCCTGGTAGCAATGATCGTATCATTACCATCACTGGGATTCCCAGTCAAATACAGATGGCACAGTACCTGCTGCAACAAAGGTAAATCGCTTGGCATTTCTCATCATCCTATCCATTCGACGAAAGCACACACTTTTCCATTGCAATCCTATATATATGACTTGTGAAATAAAGGAGAGTGTAGAATCGAGTAAAACCAAGCGCCAAGCCGAATATGTTGTTCGTTTACTGAACGATTAGCTCCAGTAACCGTTAGTACATATAATGCTTCTGTTCGACAAACTAATACTTGCGTAATACATACAACATTGTTAATAAATCATTAATTCTCTACCATTAGGAGTAAGAAATCTTGTATTAAAATACTTGTGTAAGCGCGACTAACCATACGTTGATTTTTCCTGTGTATCGTCTCTTGTATTATACTCGATATATCAATTTATTTTAATGAGTTTGCTATTGTGTGCGGCATGATGATTCGATCGATACGAAACAATCAAACATACGATAGTTAATTGCTTGAACGTTCCAACGGCGCATATATAAATTATTATTTATATCATTGTATTTTTCTCTTACTCTTGCATTTATTATATATAATCATACATTTTTACATTTCATACATGTTCATGGAGAAAAGAAAAAATTGTCAATGGTACTGCTTAGTCATTGGGAAACTCCAAGTATTGTCAAAGGCAGATTTGATTAGCATAAGATATATATATATATATATGCGTGTCATTCTCTTATAGCTAAAATGTTTACCGAATAATGACTATTGGAAAATGCCTGCTCACACGCTATTTGCTTGCTCCGTATTAAAGGAAATATGTCTGGTTTTGTGTATGTCTCTAGCTGCGTCATATTAATTCATGTTGCACGAACAACTGATCTAACTCGACTAACTCAATGATGGAGTGGGGGGAGGGGGGGGGGGTGGGTATTAACATAAGTAAATGTGGTAAAGAGGAGACGATGGGAAGAGACGAATTGGATGTGAAGGAGGAAGAGCTAGTAAAATCTGGCCCAACGTTGAAAGGAATCTAGAGGTCCGTTGTATGGAAGACTAGTGATTTTGTTGTTCTACTTTCGATGTAACAAGGAATCACTAATCATCCTACAAAGGTACTCATTAACGTCGACTCCCAAGACCTGCTTTGGAACTAACATCATTCCCTGCTGCGATCTCTGTTCTCGCTCATCGATGCATCGTCCTCGATTCACCGTTAATTTTCTCGACTTATACTATAACATCATTAATTACGATCTAATTGAGATGGCCAAGTACGTTTAAGAGAAAAACCTTTAATTGTACATAAGAGGAAGAAGAAGAAGAAGAAGAAGAAAAACATACTCGGCTATTTTGTTTCTCTCTTAAGTCAAACCAAAATACCAAAGTCTTGGTTCGATTTGTCGATACGTTTTCCATCATATGTCATTGCAATGCACACACTCATCACCCCCTTGATTATCATAAGATCAAATTAATATACGATTATCTAACACACGTGTTGTTTTGCTTCTCTTTTCCTCTTCTAAGATTAAAGTACTATTCTATTGGTTCTTGTCTGTTGCAGCGTTCACGAGAATGCGGATCATTACTAAGTCGTGAAGAAGAGAGAACTCGGGGAGAGGGAGCCAAAGATGCGTTTGTAACCGTTTTTTTTTTAGATATATTTCATGGGCAAGAATTGATGCCGAAAATGGAAATGGGACTGTACACAATGGACACACAATCGCATACCATACGCAGAAAGCGAGAAAAATATAGAAGAGCGAATCTTATGATGTGCAACGTGCACTCTCCCAAGAGGAATGGAATCAACGGCTATTCTTCACCTCTTATACACACACACACACACACACACACACACGAGCTTGGTCTCTCAACCGGCGAGGGAGATATTTTTTCGTACAACTCTCTCCGTAGACCTACTCGTAGTACATATATATGTATGTATGTACCGATCAGTTGCGCAGGCCACCTCGATGACCGTATTATAGGCCTCTCAACATATTACGTATACATGAAATATTCCAAGTTCATCGTAAAACATGGCGTGTGTTTGAAGCGAATGCTTCGAATAGGCGAAAACGATTCACACTTACTCCGATGTAGAGTCCTCAAGAAGAGCTCTTTCCATTGAACCTAGGCGGGCCAAAGAGAGTAATTAATCATTATGTCAAACTCAAGGTCGATCGTACCTTTCTTTCTTTCTTTTTCTATTATTATTATTATAAAATACCTTCGTGTAATTGAAATATACCTTTCCATGCGATGAAAATGAATCATGAAGCGAACAAGAACGGAAAGTCGCTCTTAGTGATCGCTCTAATCAGGATTAATAATTATATTTTCTTATGTTCTTTGTCAACGGAGTCGTGCGCGCGAGACTGCGTATCATTACGATTTAATTGTACGATTCTTTCGTTGCAAATTGCTCGCACGCGTTTCCCCTATTGCTTTTAGTTAAGTTTTATTACGTATGAAATTGAAGTAGAGATCAGGTAGAATCGAGAAACAGTTTTTAAAAAATCCTTAAACCTTGGCAGAATCTATCGATGAGAGCGGGAGACTTTGCAAATGGTCGGGAGAAAATGAAAAAAGGATTGACATGTGTACCTAGATATAAAAACAGAGCAACTTGTACATAGAGATATCCGATGACAAATCTTTCCCTTTGTAAGCCACGTACAATGTTTCTGCGGTTGCATAATAGTAATTATTATTATTATTTTATTACAATTAGTAAGTATAGTTTTGCATTAATATACCCATCCTGATCTATGCTAATTATATCCTTATCCGTAGTCGCGAACGCGTAACAAGTGTTCTCATTAATGTTACGAAATAATCTTTGTAAGCGTGTAAGATTAATAAGAGGAATAAGTCGAGAGAGGGACGCTCTATCGATATTTTAGCGGCAATTAATCATGCGCTTTATGATATTGACAAGAATCAGCAACGAAATTTAGATATTGCGTGCATAAGCATCTCTGAAAAGGCAATTATTCGTATCTGCAAATGTGAAATGTTAACCAGGAGGATGAACCCTGTAGAATTGTGCGAAGGAAGCGTGTAAGAGGAGAGGGGGGAAAAGATTTTGAGAAATGGCGCCTCGCATAAATGAAATTTTTACTGTCGAAGCATTCTCCATATGCAAGATATGTTACGAGTCTTTCGGAACAGAACTTCTTCTCCCATTTCGCATCGACTTCTTCTCCAGCACACGATAGAGTCCCCGTTAAATAATTAGTATAAACATCAGCCCTCTCCCTCCCTCGATTTGCGAAAAGTATCAGTTGTACCGTCAAGGGATTGCTATTTTTGAAAAATTGTTTTTTGCTTTTTTTGTTTCTGTCATTTCTTCGGAAAATCATTGGTATAATGGAATTTTTTAGTTTGTTTTGTCCCGCGTTTTCAGATGGGTGAGAAGCGCCAGTAATTTTAGCATCTAGATAAGAGAGAATTATCTCGAGTCGACAAGCGCGCAGTCCCCTTTCCTCTCGATGATACGAGATCGTGTTCTCATCGATCGATCGAGCTAATTGATTACAATAGCGCGTTACGTTACTCGATTAATGTAAACCCCAATGGGCATTTTCTCGGAGCATCTCTCTCAGGGCGATATGTCGGGCAATCCGCGGATGCTGTGTATTGTCAGGCTTAAATGGAAACTAGCCTAATTTAGTCGATTAAACGGAAGAATGTAACTTGACTGCTTTTGTCCGATCGCAAATTTTTCGCGCCCAGCAACAATCAAACTCTTAAAACTGTCCGTATATAGCGTTTCCTTTACTCGCCCTTAGAAGGCATTATCGGCGCGTATGCATTTCGCTTTATCCTTTAATTTTTAACATTTTATTATGCGATACGCGATTAAGCACGCGTGTCTGCAACGTGAAAATGTAACGAATGACTCTGATTATGTGGGAAAGGATGTTGATACGTGGCTGATTGCCTGCCGTGTGCGTGCGTGCGAGCGAAATTCATCGAAACAGCAATTCGTCGAGATTGGAAGTGTGACACACCTCGATGTTTAATTAAGTTTTTAATCGTTTGGCTTGACACAAAGCGAAAGACTAATGCTAAAAGAAAACACCAGGGATGGAAAGAGTGGCTGTACGAACGAAAGGGTGAGAGAGAGAGAGAGAGAGAGAGAGAGAATGAATGAATGAATGTAAGACAATGTCTGTTCTATACAAAATATAAAGTTTACATTTATTTGTAACGGATACTTTTTATTTGTCAAATAAAAGTTGGTAGAAATGGTCAAATACCTTGTGTGTCTCGATATGATTATAGCTTTTTTATTCTTCGCTCCTTGTTGTAACGAGTGGTCTATAGCGTTTCTAACGTTTTGCCACGAGATGATTATCGAGGTATGGAAAATTGGGTCGCGCGCTTGACAATTTTTCATATTTAATCGATACGCCAAGTTGCAGAGAGAGAGAGAGAGAGAGAGAGAGAGAGAGAGAGAGAGAGAGAGAGAGAGAGAGAGAACTGGTGATTACTGTAACCTTAACGGTATTGGCATACACTCTATTAAATTGCTAGAAAATGTAATTGAGAGTAGGAAGGATCTAGTTGGACAACCGATAATTTCCTATAGCGAATGAAAAAAATTCAAGAGCAGTAAGAATGCGGAGCTCTCCCCTATACAGTACAATTCACAGCCACACACGAAACGAATTGGGTACGAGCAGAGGAAGTCTCATAGCCAAAGCGATACTATTGTTCGAAGAAAATTATCATAGAAACATATATGTACACGTTGTGGGGGGCATGATGATCAATACGAAGAACAATTATAATTGGACGTTTCTCCAGAGGAATATAGCACGTGGTAAGTTTATCAATGTCTCTATTCGTTATTTACTCGTGTGTGTCAATCGTAAGAGCGAATACTTTAATCGGGGAAGAATTGTTGAATTTAGGGAGGAAAGGGCGCAAGGCTAGCGATCGTTTGAAGCAGAAAGTACGAGTGTGCTGCGAGAATACATCCCTTCACGGTTTTCGTTACATCACCGCATACGACTCGACTATTCTTGAAAGTTTTCTCTGGCTAGTCGTGAGACAAGAAAGATTTTTCATTGCTTTGCGCGCGTCTGGTGTTTGAGCCAGTCGTTGTACCAACTTAGGACCTTGAATTTCTCTGTTTCTCGAGGTTTGCGTGCTGGGCGCGGCCTGCACCACGATAATGATGATGCACGTTTGGCGGAACTTTGACCAAAATCCAACCGTTACGACGATCGACGCTGCACATCCGATACGAAATCTACCCTTTCCTGGCGTCACCATATGCAACAATAACAAAGTTTACAAGCCTCGGACCCGCGAATTCAGGAAAATCATGTTAGTCGCTTTGCTTTATCGTCTTCCTCCAATTGGAATGAATGAAACATTAAGCGACATAATTCGAGGCATTTATTCTTATGCGATTGTCTATATATATATATATATATCGAGCCGTCTCTTTCTCTCCTTTCGAAACAGGCAATCGAATGGATTGAATTCTTCCGAGATGGATCAATATTTCCTCTTGCTATCGAAATTGGTGAGACCCGAGAGAATAGAGGCAAATAATTCTATGCTAACTGGTGTACTTGGCTTTCTCAACGTCTCCGTGGAAGGTCTCATGTATCAGGTAAGTGAAAAGGGGCTCTCGCGCCGTGCGCACGCGCGCGTGCGCACAAATCACGAATTTTCTCGCGAGAAAAGTTTACTCTTTGTACGCAGTTGAGGCAGCCTTGTAGCTCCATGTTGATCAGCTGTTCCTGGCTGGGATATCGTTACGATTGCAGCAAGATCTTTAAAACCGTGAAATCCAATCAAGGCTTCTGCTGTGCTTTCAACTACCACTTCTGGATGCCCCAAACATTCGAGTAATTTGCTTGCATGCTCGCTTTCGCCCGCCCCCCATCGAAATATATATATATATATATATATACGTGCGAAGCTCTTAAAGAGAATATCTTTTCCTAATTCCTTTTCCCCGGCTGCCAACAGCTACGGTTTCGACGAAACGTTGGATGACGAGAGGAGCGGTACGAAGAATTGGCCGAACGATACGGAGGAGCATTTGCCGGGCGTCGACAAGGTTCAGGTGAGATTGCGCGCACGCACCATCTTCACACATGCATATGTATACACGTACGCTTGTGTCGAGGTAATGGAGAATGATTGGTTATGCACGATAAAAAATAATGGGGGGCCACGGGGGCGAATGCGAAAGATGTCGGCAGGAGCAGGCAGGGACAAGGGTCTCTCGGTGCTTCTGGACGTCGAGGCTGAATCTTACGAATCCTCGGTCTCCCCTTACGCTGGATTGCTCATTCTGATACACGATCCTCACGACTTTCCCGATATCGACGTGCAATCGGCTACGCTCTTACCTGGCCAGAGACTAGCCGTCTCGTTGGATGGCACCGGGATAGAGAGCGAGCAGAATCTGCGAGAGATGGAACCTCGGAAGCGCAAGTGTTGGTTCGACGACGAAGCGGAGGTTCGTATATCGCGCCAATCGATCTCATCCTGATATGCACTCGCCCGCCCGTATATTATCCATTTTTCAGAAGAAATACAAGAGTTATTACAGCTATCAATCCTGCGTATCAAATTGCCTTTATAAACAGATGAATGGAACGTGCGGTTGCCTACCCTTCTTTTACCCGGGAATCGGTAAGCAGCGTATCGTCGCTCGCCTCGCACACACGTCTCAATTCTGCCTCCCCCCCCTCACTCATCATACATTTTCTTCCTTTCATGTGCACATCTGTACAGCCGAAGGAGAGTCCACCTGCTATTTATCGGATATTCATTGTTTACTCTCCGGTAATGCTACACATGTACTGCATTGTATATATATATATATATATATATATATAGCGCGCAGGAACAAACTCTCGCGAAAGAATATAATCTTTGCTCCTATATATATATATATATATATATATATATATGTATATTATATACTCACTCGCATATGATTTATTTTCATAGTCGCCGTGCGCGCGCGTATCACGTGTATTTTTTCCATCATTCCAGAACAATTGTCCGGCGCTACTCAAGACTCTCTCGACCAATGTTATTGTTTGCCGCAATGCTCGGATATCTCTTACGACATTGCTACTGAAAATATCGATATGAAGGATGTACCTCACGACATCGAAATTCTGTAAGTCGCCCATCTTACAGCTATGGCATACACGATACGTAGAAACGGTGAAATAAATGCGCGCGACCACTCATCGTTGTTTATTTTTCTTGTCAGACGGGGTTACGATATACGCAACGTATCCTTGATGTACGTTTACTTTAGCGATACCACGTATCTCATGTATCGTAGACACAGCATCTCCAGTTGGTACGACTTACTCGGTAGGTGTGCACATGTATGGTATATATATGTATATGGTACGGTAGCTAGGAGGAAAACAAGTGCACCAATTCCTGTGCGCTGCAGTACTGCAGCGATCGAATCTCGATCGCGTCTCGTAGCGCTTTCTTTCCATGCCGTAGAAAGAGTGAAAATGACGCGAGCGCGGCTTGAGTGTCCCACGAACGATGGCCATGCCAATACCATCATCGGACAGGGGACAGAGATCCAAGTAAAAAAGTTGCAACAACTTTTTTCCTAGCACCCTTGGTTAAAAAGTTGTTTGCAATTAAAGATTATCGATTAAAGTAGTGGCCTTTCTTAAAGAGGAAGAGATTGTGTTTTGGTCGCGCGCGCATTATAAGGCCAGAAACGATTCTGTGAATTGGAATACTAAGAAAAACACAAAGCCAAGCATTCCCCACTTGAGTCTATTCGAGTGGTGTGTGTGTGTGTTTATGTTTTGATTGTTTTTATGGCACACTGGCACTCGAAACTGCCGATCGGCCTTGAACCGCTACAATAGTCTCAAGTGGATGTTTGGCTTTGTGCTTTTCTTAGTATTTTAATTCACAGAATCGTTTCTGGCCTTATAATGCGCGCGCGACCAAAACACAATCTCTTCCTCTTTAAGAAAGGAACTACTGCAATCGATAAGCTTTAATTGCAAACAACTTTTTAACAAAGGGTGCTAGGAAAAAAGTTTGTACAACTTTTTTACTTAGATTTTTGTCCCCTAACCGATGATGGTATTGGCGTGACTATTGTTCGTGGGACAGCCTGTATAGTATATCGTTTTAGCGATGGAGGGTAGCCGGCGGAAATGGAAAGAGAGAGGACGCAATGTCGATGATTCTCTGGCACTAGATTGACTCTTGGATCACTTTTCAGCCTCCTTCGGTGGAATCTTCGGGCTTTGTTTGGGAGGATCAGTGATCAGCGTGGTGGAGCTCTTTTACCTCTTCGTCATGGAATTCCTCGGCCTTCGGAGGAGGCTTCGTCGTCGTAGTATTCCGTTGGCCACAGAGTTGTTCCGTCCGGCGGCGAACCTCGGTAAATCAAGAGGAGCAACAGCGGACCATCCTCCTCCGCTGGATAAAGAGCGCATATTTTCCATAGGCGCGATCAATAAAACAGTCAACGGCCATTCAACTTGTTCCATAGCACGCTCCTAACGAATAAATATGCCTATATCAATAATGTATATATACGCTATTTATTTCTCCAAACCCTTCTCTTCTTTTATATACACGCGTCTGCGCGCGCGCGCGCGCGCCTATACAGCACGTGACGTATATACGAATAAACGTTCCTCGATCACATGGACCTTCCAATCTGTCAAATTGAGTCTGGCAATATTTTACGAAGCTTTGGATTAATTTTTACGCGCCGCTATAATTATACGCACGGTCTGTCAACACGTTCACCACATTATCCTGTTTTACCTTGGTCGGTAATGGAATAAGAAGAAAACTTGGGGGCCGAATGAAAGGAAAGAAATAGGGCACAATACGAGAGTTGATACTGTTCGGTTTTACTTGTTGCAACATGACCGTGCGCGAGCGTATACACGCAAGTCTTTTGTCCCGCTCGACGTGAATCTATGCGGTCTATGCATGTATGTATACATGTAACGTCATGTACTCGCGCGTTGCTACAAATTGAAGAGGAATTATCGAGCGGAGAAGGAGAGGAAGGGCCATGTGCATGTTATATAGCATAATAGCAGAGCGTACATATAATCGTCTTGTCAATTAAATCAGTTGGAATCTCGCCCATGCAGCAGCACTGCAACAGGAATGCGATATATACATGTCACCATCGCGGTCCTCGCCCACAAATTTGGACTCTCCTTCCTCCTCCCCAACACTCTCTCACACGCGCGCGCTCACGATTCATCACACCACTTTACTCTTACACATTGTTCCTCCTAAATTCAATCTTCCTATATTCTATATCTGCATGCATATATATATATATATATATATATACTATTCGACAATGCGGCACTGATCTGCGGATTAGGTTGGCCCATTCTTCTCATTAAAATCCATAGAGAAATCGAGCTCTCTTCATCTACGACTTGCCACACCCACGCGTATATCCATATATTTCTTCTCATCTATAGTAATAAAAACACTGTCTGTCTCTATAGTTATATATTAAATAAGAAAAAGTCGCGCAGCTTGCAATTATTTTAATGTATATAGAAAAAGTAGCCCATATATTTTAATTATACGAAAAATCCTTATATTTATATAGTGGCGTATCAGACTCTCGCACAGATTGCATTTTCATAAAGAGCGATAAAGAGAGTGGCACTGTTTTTTTCATGCGTCTTTCGTGTGGGGTAAAAATCCCATACTTTCCCCCTACTATAGTCAGTAAAGCATCATTTTCCTATTGCAAAACAGGCATGAAAAACTGTATTTTCACCTCACGCGTTGTGAAATAAATATGTTTTTACAGTAAATACAGCTCAGTTGTAATATGAATAATTATACATATATACTACATTCCAATTATTCGTTTATTATTCCAGGAGAGAGTAGCAATAATAAGGACCGTTGCTTTAATTCTAACATTGCATAGATGTAATTAGCTGTATAGAGTTAAATTATATTAATTTCAGCAATTGTTTCAATTAAATAATTGGAGATGTGCAAACGTTCAAAACTTTGCAGTCGTTAGATTTTTCCTTTAAATATGCGATTGTCGAATTTTGGAAAAATTTCGCGAGGCATCTTTGTCATGTCGGGGCACTCGGGGCTCGGTCGGTAGCCTCCAGCGCTTTTCCTCGCCAATGTTTTTCTGCTCTGCTGTTAGCAGCTGACTTGGCTCAGTCTCTTTTCTCACGGATTGTCCGCGCGCGCGTTATATGTTCCATCCAATCGGCCACCTGCAAAAACCACCAAGGTCGAGAACGTCGCATATATATATATATATTTCAATCCTGACCGATCCTCTCTCTCTCTCTCTCTCTCCCTCCTAGATTTCTCTTGAATGACGCACTAGACTTTTGGCCCGATAAGCAAGATTCATCGAGTTGCGTTTAAAATTATTGACGAACGATCCAAGCATCAGCAGGTACATACTGCCGAGTGCTGCTGCAGGCTGAACGTTTGACGGGTAAGTGCGAGTGAATGGAGGGAGCGAGGAGGAAAAGTTTGGGGAGAGGATGGTGGGGTGTGTGTGTGTGTGGAGGTTCATCGGTTCGCGTTCGGGCGTTTTACCGGTTAGCAGGTATATATATATATATATATATACATAGAGAGAGCAGATGAAGCTTTGTACAAGTCCGGTCCGAGGGGCGTAAGTAATAGGTATATATATATATAGCTACAGTATATATATATCGGTATAGTCGGGGTAACGGGTGCTTGTGGAGAAGAAGAGCGGCGCGGCGGAGCGAGGGTACGGGTATCTAATTAAAGTTGCCAGCTTCCGCCCAAGTTTCGATATGCTAATGCAAACACATGGAATCTTCGTCATAGATGTATACATGCATATATCACACTGCACGAAACTGTCTCGCGCGCTCTTCTTTGAAATGCTCGCTCTAACCCCGCGGCTATGTACCTATACCTCGTACCCTCCAAGGTCGAGTAATTCGATAAAATTCTTAAGCCATGCATTAACCCAAATCTACAATATCCTTGATCAAACGGCAATCGTAATAAATTCGACGACTCATCTTTTTTCTCCTCCATATTTGCAATTGGGCAGATTTTACACATCGCGATTCCATAAAAACGTCTCTCCACTCTATCCTGCACAAGAGTTTCTCTCTTCTACAGACAAATTCCAAGAGCCATTCTACTCGTTATACTGGACAATTTTAACAATAATATTCACTGATAGCTAAATTCTTTTCCAAGTTTTTCTTTAATTATCGACTACACAAATACATATATAGGTAGGTATATTTATACATAAAGACGTATCCTGCAGTTTGTGTAGGAGACCATTATCGTCTATCGATCATATACTGCAAGTATCCATAGGTGCTGCCTGGAACGTGAAGGAAAGCGCCAAACTTTCGACGCGAAGAAGCTGATGCAAAACCATGGACTTTCACTCGAATATAGAAAGTTAATATATTAGAATGGACCCGTGCAAGCGCGCATTTACAGACTGTCAATTTTCTCGTAGAAAATATTCAGGGCTTATCTAATGGGGACTGAGGAAGCAAGGAGCAGGATATCCACGATTATATATTCACTTGAAATAGACGCGCGCGCACGCGAGTCGATCTATTCTTAAATAATCTCAATAATTATTGTGCTGTAGAACGCACCTATATCGGGATATTGTGCTCGTTATCACTGTACATTACACTTTAAATATTACTCTATACTAAACTATTTCACTAGTTTACTAGTTCTAGCATGCTGATGATTCAACTCTTACGATAAAAATATCAATTTCTTTTCTTTAATAGAGTATTGCATGCTGCTTTTGATGCTATACTCTAAGAAATATATATCTTTTACAAGTTTAACGAGTAGAGATAATTTATAATATATAGAGGATGAGAGAGAGAGAGAGAGACGTCTAGCTCAGACTGCATAAATCCATTTATTTATACATATATAAGAATACGTGTATCGGCTTCTTAACTATATATTTGTCTTGTCATTAATGGATATAGCTTAAATAGGTGCACTCGCTTTATTGTTATTCCATGGCTGCATGGCACTGATGACATGAGAGAGGGAGAGTCAGCTGGTTATGCGGAAGGAGTGAAGAGTCGGTCCAAGTTTGGCTGAAATCTTAGCAATAAATGACCAAAGAGCGACGTATTATCGAGGGAATCGGAGCCTGAATCTCACGCCTCTTTTCAATCGAGCGATAACGAAGCATCGACCCTCCTCGTCAATTCAGGATCAAATCAATTCCTTCTCTTCTCAAGCTATAGCTTTTCAATATTTTGCAGCATCGATTCTTTGAAAAATTTCAATGGTTAAATCACTGAATTCAGTCAAAAACTGTAATATTCTCTCTCTCTCTCTCTCTCTCTCTCTCTTTCTTTTTCTTGTCGCGCATATATTAGCAGGCTTATTACGTCCAACGGAAGAAAATATGAAAAAATGCAGCAGCAACCACTGGAGAACTGGATTATTGCATCAATAAAAATCCCTTGATAAAGAAACAACTATGTATATCTATATATATATAGGTATGCAACTTTGACATTATATTTCACTTAGGGATTGACGTGTAGAAACGGAAGAAAAGCTTCAACATAAATGATGAAAGAATACAATGATCTTGATTTTTCTTGTGAAAAATTCTGACGTGGGGGGAGGGGGGGGGATGCCAGCCAAGTATATAGGTGCATATACATTTACTAGCGAGATATATTTAATCGAGCCAATAATATTAAGCAAGTTTGATTAATTTACTGTTTTATAGGCTGTTTATATATATATATATTTCCCTACGCGAGTAGAGAGATATCGTTTAATTAATGTAATAATATAGAATAGAAGGGGAAAATGTGTTCGGGGGAGATCGATTGGCGAAAGATTGGAAGGATCGTGATTGATCTGTGAAATGTCGTGGTTGTACTGATTGGGTGAGGAATCGGGTGTAATTATTGGATTAATGCGGTTCGTTGAGGTGCTGCGGCTATAGATAGGCCATGCAAGAATGGAAAAACTCGTCGTGTCAGACTGAGAGTCGATATCGTCTCGTCGTATTAATCTCGTATAGTAATCTCATTTTCAATGATGTTTGAGGCGCGCGCGCGCCTTTCTTCTTTCATGGCTCGCCGTGCAGCTGCGGTGGGAAATGGGCGATCGCGAACGACAAAAAAGGGTCAAATGGATCGGATGGGGTTGCTTCGAGATAAGGTATATAGGCTATAAAGAGAAAGTTAGCGTGGCTATCTGGCTCATGGGGATACGCTTGTGTGATCGCGAAATTAAAGAACCTTCCGTTTGTCTATTCGCTCGGCATCGCGTATCCGCAGCAAGTTCCAACACTTATTATGCGTATATATATATATATATTATAGGTATATACTCTTCTTCTTTTTTGAAAAATTTCAATAACGCCGTGCCGTGGATTTTATGTGCGTCGCATGCGTGTATGTAAGAGCTGGAGGATTGCGATACTCTTGTATATGAATAAGCAGAAACCTATATATACAAAATTCATAAAGAAAAAGAAGTAATTTATGCTGCAATCGTATTAACTTTTTCCATAATACAGCGAGATGATTAAACTCGAGGAAATTGCGCACTTGATTCGTCGTGTATACTATAAGATTATAGAGTGATTTGCATGGTGTATATATATATACGTTTTTTCTCGGATATTCCTCGTTTGTCAATGTTTACCTAGCGCGAGCAGCAAGCTGCTTAAAATTGATCAATTCCACGTTGCTCGATGAATTTAATAGTTTACACACACACATATATCGAATGATAAATAGATTCTAAAGTGCAGCGCATGGCTACGGAGGGGATTTCTGCATGCTCTTCTCAAGATTCATCCGCGCGCGGCGCGATCGACCGCCGCGCCGCGCCGCGCCGTAACGTTCGATGTGTCATCGGCAAAATAATACAAGCTTATTCCTGCGCTGTTAAATTTTGTCTATAAATTCGAATCACACTGATACATATGTTATAGCAGGTTTCTGTAGCATACCCCGCGATATAAAGAATATCTATAATGGATGTCTGCGTATAGCATCGGAAAAGCGCTGCAGGAGATCCATATTCATGGAGTTTTAACGTATGTAATAACCATAATATCTATATGTATATAGAAAAAGATGTACATTTTGATATCCTGCAGTCACTTGAAAAAGTTTCATAGCTTTATTAACATTTCCATCTCGCTTTTCATTATTGACAACAATAATGGATTTTTTCTTTCACGTGTCTGCAATTAAAGTGAGAGTGCTCTGCTTGCGCGGGGCTACAAACAAAGCGAGCTAAATAATTTATGATAAGAATAATTATATTGGAAAATCACGGAAAGGCTCACTAATTTTCGCTATTTTTTTTCTTTCTTCTTTCTTTTTTTCCACCCCAAGTACCAGGCTGCGCAATTAAATTCTCACTGCTCGTTTAGCCGGAATTTCTTGTCCCTCGCGTATCGTTATTTCTGTCTCGTGTTACGGCAGTGCTTGCTAAAACTCTCTATAATATGTTGCGCGTGCGAAAAGTTTTCAGGAATATGCGGCGTCTCTCTCTTCCGAATATAGATAGAAATGTGGGAAAAAACGAAACTATAGGCTTGTATAGTTTATGCAAAAATTGTGCAGTTTTGTCAAGGAGATGGAAATTTGTGAATTTTCCTTCCCCTGAAGAGCATGCATATATATATAAGACTAACGACGGTAGGCGTGTTTCATACTGGATATATATAATCAGTGTGATATTTTGTTCGGAGGGGCAGGAAACAAGTCGTTGGGACCTTGATCGACCGGCGCGTGACACGAGGGCCGATAGGCGGTTGCATCGATTCTCGAAGCGTTCGATAGGGCCTTATTGGAGAGAAGCTTCTTTCGCTCTCTCTCTCTCATTTCTTTTCTCTCTCTTACTATTAATTCACCGTGAACGAACGAATGCAGGATCGAGAGAGAGAGAGAGAGAGAGAGAGAGAAAGAGAGAGAGGATGGAAATTATGATTGGTGAAATATTAGTTGAAATATTGCTGCAGAGGAGGTTTCTTTATCGCCCGCCCGCGCCATCTCTATAGTAGTATAGCTTTTGCACGCAGGAGAAACTTAATGTCCTACGGAATTGACGGAAATTGTTTCTTTTCCCTAGAGATTGCTTCGTGTGTTGTTTGATCCTTCATTTCCATTCTCTCGTTATTTCCAAGTAGTATATACGTAATCTACACCAATTTTGCCATTTAACTTTAGCGGTGTCGGAAATGATAAATATATAGGGGAAAAACGATTGTTGCATACTTGCACCGCGCAATCGTCAATATTCCAATCGTCTAGCCTGTCTTAAATTCCTCTCGTTGAGGGGTCATATATACATATGCATATACCACAGTGATAGAATCACACCAAGGCAACTTGGCGTTATAAATCATTACCTCTCACAAATTTTATCGATCGTTCCTTTAATTATTAAATTTCTCATACCTTCTTCGCTCGTTTCTTTACTCGCATGGCGCGTTTCACCTTTCGTCTTATTCCTTCTACATATAAAGTTATATATGCAAATTCAGTCCAGACAAATCCACCAAATTCCAATAATGCTTTGCACAGACATACGGAGCTACAAACCTTTAAAATTCCTTTTGCATTTCTTTCTTTTGAAATTTCCTTGCTTCTTTGCATATATAATATCAATCTAGCGATTTCTCATGAAAATTCTATTTTATCTCTAGATGGGCAGAGACTGTAAAATTCACCTGCTTAGATAAAGTATAAAATCTTTAGAGTCAAAAGTGATATTTTGCAAAATTTATTGTATATATGAATAGCCCAATGAAAAAAAAAAATGATAAAAATGCCTGACATTGTTATCGATGTTGTGCCTTATTGGAAGAGTGAAAATGATGCAAGAGGCACTTTTTGTTTCTTTCTATATTCATGGAGAACATATATGTATACATTTAGAGGGTTGCCGCATCCCTCCAGCCAGACTAACATTCTGCAGCAAATATACATGCGTATATGTGTATAATATAACGGAGGAAGGTGCCATTTTTTCGGATTGCTCTTGAATTTTTCGGCAAAAAGACAAATTTGCCATTTTGTCATCTCGGTAGTCAATTATCTCCTTCTCATACTTTCGATAGATGGCAGAATTTAAAGGAAATGAGAAAACAACTATTGCAGTATACATATATATAGGTATAGAATAGATGTTTTGACGAATATAGATGATTTTCTGAATGTTCCATTCACCGGGGTTTTCGCGGTACACTTGTTACACCGCAAAGTAACGCGAGTATGCCAGGCTAATTAGTGCTCGCGTTAATTGGCATGCAAAATTTCAAATCCTCGGCTTATCTTAATCTGCAACGGGATGTAGCCGACGCTCGCAGTATATGCAAACATATACATATAATATCCCATTGTTCGATCAATCTTTTATCATCCCACTTTTGCCAAACTTTTCTTCTTCGTGAAAAAAAGAGAAAATCCCTTATTTCGCATCCCGCTCGCGTATCTCGCGCTCTTATCACGTGCTTCTTTAATTAATTTCATTATCTTGGGCCTGAATCTTTTGATCGTCGCTGATTTTCATGTAAAGCACACACACACACACACACACACCAGAGTATTACTAATAAATAAGCACTGCTCTGCTCGTTTACTCTGCTGCACAAATCTTATTGTGCATGCAAAGAAATTCCTCCTTCAATAATGATGCCAGTTAAAAATTAATGTGTCTGGGGGCCATTGTGAAGCATTAAGAATAGTGAATTGCTGATTGATGTAAATGAAATTTGATGAATAGGCATTGTTATTGTGCGCGAGGGCTCTGCAGGGAGGATGGGGATATTTAATTTTCGAGAAACACACTTTATATACATGCATCGTAGGGTGAAGAGGGTTGAAACAAGTCGAGCAAGAATTGCGAAGCGATTAAGAAAATGTGGGGAGAGCGGAGAAGAGTGAAATGTGTGCGGTGCAAGTGAGAGGTCGAGAGAAACGGCAGGATTCCTTGTATGTATACGTGGCATATATTCACGGGAGCGCGCGCAGGAAGCTACGATATAGCGAAGCATTTCTAGATCCTCGTGCAAGAAACATTGTTTCTTTCCTATAGAGGAAAATATATTGCATGGAATCAACAATATTTTCACCATTGTTCAAAGCGGCGTCTATTTTTATTTTCCATTTTCTAAAAACCGAAACACCCCCATTCTCCTCTAATTTTCTCTCTCAGCCCTTTCCTCGTTTCACGTGGTATCATCGATGAGCCTATAGATAATAATTTCGATAAGGAATATGATTGTTGCGGGCACACACACTATCCGAAACTCTTCCCTTGAATACATTTTTTATAAGAGGAGCAATTATTGATTTTCCACCAAATCCAAGCTGCAAATTACGTAAAGTAATATAGGAAAATTTATACAATGGAGAAATATTTGCGAGAATGTCGGCCGGAAGGATGAGACACACACATTTATATATATATTACATAAAAGATGGTACAATGGGGGGATCATAAGAGTAGGTGGGTTTAAATTGTGGAAGAAGGCGAGAGAGAGAGAGAGAGAGAGAGAGAGAGAAGGAATGCTTTGAGAGATATAAGGAATAATAGCCCGAAGGGCTTGGATATACTATCTGATTTGGAATTGCGAGATGTGTTGCACCGTCACACCCGTCGCGCGCTTTGAACCTTTGATTTATTCTTCCCGAGACACGTATACGCGAGTTTCGCCCCATAATCGTAATCTCCAATGTGAATTCGTCTTTTCCGATCCATCGAGATGCTATAACATTTCCTGTGGTGCGAGACGCGGTGCAGGGGCCAGTACAACGCCTATATAGTACATACGTTCCAATCGATCGACGAACATTTAACAATGATTATGTATATATATATATATATATAATGGTGCGAATGAAAATTCTTCTTGTGCATATTAATTGGGGAGAGGCTGCAATACATATCATATATCAATCGATCAAACGTATAGGATAGAATATTTACAAAAAAATTGTAATTATTTAAATTTTTATTATCTGGGCTGTATCGAAGCACGCAATATATCATAGCGTACGTCATTTCAACTTTGTTAATTATCTTTTTAAAAAAGCTTGTCCTCTCTAATGTACACGGTATAACGATAAAATGCTAATTCCACGAAAGCTTTCGCGTCGAATTTTAATTGGAATTTCAATTTTAATATTTGCATCGATCGCTCCATTTTTTTGACATTAATGCAACGAAATTTGGCTCTCTCTCTCTCTGATATTACAACAGCGATAAACGATAAAGGATAAACGGACAGGAATGCAAATGAAAGAGTCGACCCTTGGTGGGATTTTTTCATTTTCAATATACACACACACACATATATATATATATATATATAGCATCGTTTCGTTAAATTTACTGGACGTGGTTTATTTATTTGCTCTATATGCGAGGAAACCTTCGTGGTGCAGGGGTAATTTGATTGGTAGGCGAAGCCACGTCAATTTTTTAATAGCTTTAGGTGAGTGTCTGCCGTACACATGTAGGTATTATATATTATTAGAGATAGTGTAGAGATTAGTAGGTAAAGCGACACGAATCCGGTTGAAGCGATGCTCGAATGGCGAGGCGAGGCGAGGCGAGGCAGGTGGACTAGTTAAATTCGAACTTGTGCTCCAGTGTGGATGCATGGGTGGTACACGTAAACGCATAAACTAATGCATTAGCCATTAGAGAGAGAGAGAGAGAGAGAGGCAAGGAGGCAGGAGCCTGCTTGCGTATGTACGACGGTGCTAAACGCTCAAACTGCTCCTGATAGTTTCATGATCTTTGTTACACTGATAGCTGCTCTTGCATATTCTGACCTTGTTAGCTGGCAGATTGCAGTTATTTCATTAAACTAGTCAGACGTCTCTCCTACAGCTACCCTGTATAGGGTACGTAGCTGTATGGTATAGTATATATATATATATATATTAAAGGCAGAGAGCATCGCTGCTCCTATATAGGCTTCTCCAATAAATTATTGCAATTATAACGCGAATAGTTTTCACGCTTAACACCAGCGCTTCATCCAATCCTTCAAAACTTGCTGCACCTTACTTTCACACTGCAGGTTCTTATCAGTGTTAATTATGGTGCGATGCATGCATGCAGGTGCACCTTTTTATCCGGCTGATAAAAGCCGATAAGAAGGTGCGTACTGTTATCGTAACATATGGCGCAATGTTTCTCGCTCCTTATTTATTAAGTTCAATTAACATGGCATAGATATTTTTAAATAATTGTCGATTCTTCGCGCTGCGTGCGGGCAATTGCTATTAGGGCTCCTCGATCGCCGATCCGTCGTCGGTCGGATGCAATCAGGTGCAATTAATGTCGCTGACCGCGCTGCTGCGACTGCCGAGTCACCGCTGTATATAGTTCGCATCGAAACCAAGCTGCATGTCCTGCAGGGCTCTCTCGGCCCATTCCAAGACCCGACCGAAATCCGAAAGACCTATAGCTCTTCTTCACCAATCAGCTTCCAAATAGTCCTAGGATCGTCCGATGATCCTCGCGAATAATTCTACTATACCCTATCACATTTGGATCTTGGAGTCAATTTCATTGCTCTCGCGTGTTCTCTCTGATTCTTGTCTCCTGAAAGATTGGAGAGAGAGAGAGAGAGAGAGAGAGTCATTTTAGGCGCCGCGCCTTCTTCTCGCCACTTTTTCTCTCCAGTCCTAAAAAGAAACGATAGGGCTAATTGGCATTTGGCGAGTGACGCGAGAGTGACGGGTATATAGTTGGGAAAGGGGGTGGCGTGTATATATATGTGCACATGGCTCTCTCTCTCTCTCGCCAGTCGAATCTTGACCAAGCGAGATGGAGATGGAGGAAATAAAAGGGAAGATACAAATAAGGGTTAGGACGCGGGGGTCGAGATGGCGCGCGCGCGTGCGCGCTGGTTCGTGGCGGTGGTATTTTTCGAGAGAGGAAAGAAGGGGAAGGGGTTATCGTCTGTTTGCTCGTTGAACGGTCGCGTCGAGGGTGGGCGACGCTTGCGCGTGCGAGTCCTGGGGCCGAGGGGTGGCAGCAGGACGCGGGGCGGGCGGCGCAAGAACGAAGCAAGCAACGACCATGCGAGGTCGAAGCGAAGGGGAGCAGAGAGAGAGAGAGAGAGAGAGCAGGGCCAGTCAGGCAGCAGCTCACTCACTCACTAGTCGGTGGTGGCGTCTGGCGACTGGTCTGCCTGGCTGCTCTCTCAGTGCGGTCCGGCGAGCGAGTCACGCAGCAGAGAGTGCTAGCTTTTTTGCCAGGACCTCGCGGCGCGGCGGTAAAGGGACACCGCGATCTCTCGCGACGTTACGCGGCTGTAGACGGGGGCTCGGCTCGGGGCCTCGGACGGAGCCTGCCCTGTCGCCCGCCCGCGCGCACGCACACACACACACACACATACGGGTGTGCAGTCGAGCAAACGCAAATATCATCAAGAGCGAGTGGAAAGATCCGAGTCTCTCGTGGCCCCTACACGCGCTATAGCTGAATCATCAGGCGGTTCGAGTTGCAAATCAATCTTGATCGATCGACGATGCACGGTGCAATTTAATCCTGCGCTCGCCCGGCTTTCACCTTGAACTTATACTTTACCTTCCCGTTGTAGGAGCCGGCTGGCCCGGCCGGACGCGTGCACCGCTATTTTTTCCTTTCCTTTTCGAATGCCTCCAATTGATATCTCGCGATCGCAATGAAACTCGATGAAATCCTTCCTGATTCGACTCGCTCGGTGAATATGGATCCCGTAGAATTTTAGCGGATCTCGTTCGCTCGCGCTCACGCTCTTTTAACGGAGGACCACATGGCCACATCGGCTCTGCCAACGAATCATGCATGCACGGATAATAAAGAAGAGGATTCCTCGATAGTTGTACAGTCTCTTCCCTTGAATATTACCGGCCCACCCTGTGGATTTCCAGAAAAGTTTCAGGATTTTTTCGCCACTCTCGACGAGGACAGCGACGATCGAGCCAACATGCTGGAGGATAAACTCATTCCAAGGTCACTTTCCTTCTACTCGCTTACTTTTTAAACATATATATATATATATATATTAGGGTGGTCGTTAAAACAAAAAAAATTGACGGATCCCTAAAAGCCATTAGTATATTTGATGAGAAACTACAGTGGTTGAAACCTGTGGCCTGACAAATGATGGAAACACGTGGCTCAATGCGATCAAATATAATTTTCGAAGAATTTTACAGTTTTTCGCAGATAACTCATGAAATATTCGATTCTATGAAAAGATGCATATAACCTTTTCTCTGAAGAATTAAATTCTACATAATAAAGATTCTATACATTTTTCTTCTAGAATGCATACTAATCGAGATATATTGCTGAAAAATCGATCCTCTTTTTCCTTTATACACATGCATTATATTGACATATGCTCATATGAGTAGTTATTCTTATTTCGCTGTAGTGTTACACATTTTATTTCTCTTAATTTAATAAAATATGTTAATTGTACGGTAAACTAAAAATAATTATTCATATAGATATATCAATATAATGTGTATAAACGAAAAAGAGGATCGATTTTTCAGCAATATATCTCGATTAGTATGCATTCTAGAAGAAAAATGTATAGAACCTTTATTGTGTAGAATTTAATTCTTCAGAGAAAAGGTTATATGCATCTTTTCATAGAATCGAATATTTCATGAGTTATCTGCGAAAAACTGTAAAATTCTTCGAAAATTATATTTGATCGCATTGAGCCACGTGTTTCCATCATTTGTCAGGCCACAGGTTTCAACCACTGTAGTTTAATTCTCATCAAACACTAGTGTTTTTTAAGGATCCGCAAAAAATTTTTTTTTTAATGACCACCCTAATATATACATATATATGTATAGAGATGCAAAGCTTACGACGCGAAATAGCCTGAAAGTGTTGTAGAACCTGTACCGTACAGCTATTATTCTTTGACCGGAAAGCGGAGGGAGGCTTCGCGTGTCGCGTCGAGACGACGGAATATTCCAAGCACCTCCGAGCCAAGTAAATTTCAACGGGGAAGGTTCGCGTCCCGCGAGTGGTGTGAAAAATTAATCGACCCTAACTCTCCAGTCGTCGCGCGACGATTGTTCAAAAGTTATTTCTCTTTTTGCTACACGACAAATATTTCATGCTTAAACGGCTCGAGATCAGTGCAGTGTTGCGTATAGATAAACGGAGAAAACTAAAGGATACATCTTTGCGTATATCTCTCTCGGGCATGTTCAACTGATCGTAAGGACGTGTTTGTCTTTCTTTCTGCTGCAAGCAAATCAATGTATCGAGAAAGAAAAGAACGAACGCGATAACGATAAGAGAATTAATATGCAAGTGTGTGTATACTATACATGCAGGAGACGGCTACTACCTTAAAAATGGGATATAGCATGGTCGATAGTGCACTCGAAATGCAAGCAGACTAGCGATCAAAGAAATTTCCCTATGCACAGAAATTCGATAATCGGCGTTTATCCTAAAGCTCCAACCTCTCAATGTGGCAATGCTGCTGAACCAATCGAGTGCTTGGATTAACAAACACATCAAGATTCCTACAGCGAGTTAAAAAAATTCCCTTTTTTTTGTTTTCAACAAAGCAGTTGGCTTACATTCGAAGATTTGGCTTTTCGTAGGATATTTCGAGAGATCCTCAAGCTCGTGTACTTGAACGAATAGCAGGAGCCACGCGGTGCCTCTCCTTATCAATCCTCCAACTTTGCAATGCGTTAAAGAGCCATTAAAGGAAACTGCTCTTTTCTCTTTTAACAATTGGCGTGTTCGCACAATTACTCGACCAATAAATATAGTTAATTTTCTCCCCCCTCGCTTCGTGCAATGCTAAATGACAAATAGTTATTATGATACGCGTCATCTCTTCTCCACATTGTACATATATGTTATTTTGTATAGCACTCGTATACAACTTGTCGATAGCTTAAAATCGTATGCGAAGCGTGCAGATATCGATGTACATGATGGATTGTAAAAATTAGTTGATGCGAGCAAACTGCAGTTATAGGTCATTGCTGCATTCATCGTGAAATTACACGTTTTTCTCCTGTAAATCGCGGTTAAATGAAAATCTTGACAGTGTCGTCGTTGATGAAATGATGGTTCTTTCTTCAACGATCGTTGCGCGTATATATATATATATATATATCGGTAATGCGCAGATACGACAAAGCATATAGAGACGGAGCAGAGTCCCTCTAACGCCCCAGACACGAGCGAAATTTTCGTACGATAAGTTAAAGCGCAATAGAAGAGAAGAAGGGAAGCGCGCGAACGGTGAAGCGGAGTGCATGTGCATGCAGCAGTTGTAGAAATCGCGTGTCGCGCCATACGCTTACCTTCTTCAATGGTATATATGTATTATATATGCGGGAGAACTTTATTTACTTTGATACCGATGCCATCACGTTCCTGCACAGCGCGTATTCTCTCATTTCTTTCATTAATTAAATATAAATATCAAATTATGTTAACCGCTGCTGTGTTCCAAGATGCAAATTCGACAAATATTATTGTAATGAGAATTAAATTCCATTGGAACGTAATTGTGTGGCTTGCCAATTTATAAGTTTTATTTTATCTCTCTCTCTCTCTCTCTCTCTCTATATATATATATATATATATATATATATATATATATAGGTTAAAGAGTTGCATTGTTACCAATGGAAAATGTGTCATGGTGCAATTACTCCTCACTCGGAATTCTTTTACACATTGCAAACTTTTCTAACCAGTTCAAACGAAAGGTCGATATATGAAACTCTGCTGTTTTCGATTAACTAGAAAATTGCATCGGTATATATAAATTGGCAGACCGAGGTCCAATCGCAGCTGCCGCATGCTATACTTGCGCGCGTCTAAAATGTAAAAACCATTAGAAGCTTCTGCTTCTGCATACACACTGTACAGAGGTAGGGCCAAGTGCTGTAGGTGCATGTACGTAAACGCGTCACGTGCTCGTTCGCCCGCGGTATTGATGGGCTTGCGCGCGCTATTTGACAGAAAAATTAAGAACAGAATCGCTGATGAGCGCACGATTTTTTTACGTTTGAAATTGTCCATTTGCCAGCACGAGAGGCGGGTATGATATACACGTTGAATGGTGTGCGTGTGGTTACGTAGCCCTGAAAATCATTGAAAAGAGAAGTAAATGGAGAGCAACGGTCGAGCGACACGATCTATATATATATATATATATATATATATATAATAGTTTATTGTTCTTTGGCTGATTGATTTGGATTGTTCAGGAAAGCAGAGAACGCGGTTGATGCGCCGGCACTGGCGGAACTTAAGAACGGCGGCAGGAGATGGAGCAAACAGACTTTTCAGAGAAGGAGCAGCGAGGTCGAAGTGCGGCTTCAGCGTAATTCGGCATTTGGCTCTCAAGGTCACGCCTCCGTAGACGCTCCAACAAAATCACCGACGCCATCCAGGAGGCGAAGCTCCAGTATCGCCGTTGCCAGACCTACGCCGGATCTTCACCGGTATATATATATATATATATATCTATATATACCATACGCGCGCGATATTCCTCCTCCTCCTCCTGCACTTTTCTCCACAAATCCCGTACGTACACGTGCACCAATCCCTCTCTTTTCAGCCAGCAGTCCAAAACTCGAAAGACAATCACGTATCGCGCGTATATATATGCGCGTATATTGTGTTTTGCCTGTAAAACAGCAATCAGCAGAGCAATTCTCTTCTCGTGCGCGCGTATATATATATATATATATATATATATAGAATAACTCGATGGCGCGGCATCATTTGACGTACGTACCAGATTGCATGGATCCTGCGAGCAGCTGCTGCATGCCACGTATCTACGAGCCGTTTATATATAAAGGCGCGCTCTTTCTTGAAATTGTCTATAGGTTTCTGCAGACGGAAGCTGGCCCGTGGGGTCATCTCTCCCCATCTCCGCGCAGCCCTACCAGAACACCCTCGGTCAGTCCTGGCGCAGTATCCTGCTCCTCGGCGCACCTCAGTCCCGGAGCGAGTCCTGCAGGACACAGTCCTACGAGTCCCGGTGGCTCGGTCCAAGGCTCTTCCCGCGCTACCGCGGCCCACAGTCCCAGGCAGTATCGCGGCAGAACCAGCAGTATGCCAGCGGTCCCTCGCCACAGAGTAAGAAACTCTCCTCTATATATATATATATCTTTTGTACATGCCAACACGACATTAATCTATCGAGCAATTGTCAAATTAGGAAAATCATTTTTACCAACAGTTTCAAGGAAATAGCACTTTCACGATATAACCTGCGCGAATAATATCCATACGTCTTTCTTGCTCTTTTACAAATAAATATCTTTTAGTTTAATCGGCGCGACCATCGCTATATTTTACAATACATTTTCAACATTGAATATTTATCTTATCCATGCGTGCATGCATGCACGTATCTTGTCCTTATTGGATTTAATTTGTCAATTTCACATACGTATTTTCATTTGGACAAATTACAGCGCGCAACGGCACATTTTCCATGAATCGTCCATGTTACATGCACGAAACACGAAGCATTAAATATCATTAATCGACGAGTTTGTGTTCGATGAGCTGCGCATATACTGATTTCTCGAATATAAACCTCTGAAGAATCGTGCTGTTTAATAGCATTGAAATCTTCGGGCTAGCCATAGATCGTACGTGCATGATCATGCAAGCTGTTGCGCTTTTATCGTCGATATGGAGAGAATCGAACAGAATTGCCCAGCTACCGCATGGAATCTTGTCTCGCCAGAATAGTAACCATTTGAAAACAATAATCTCGATAAATACTCCATCTGAAAATCCATCGTCAAGCTCTCCGTCAACAGTGACGCACGCGCGCGTCGCTCGTCTTTGTTTATTCCATTCGCGTTCGACTGCATTGTCAAGAAACGCTAGCTCCTCCAGCATTTTAAAAAATCTCGATAGGATTAACCCTGACGAACAACAATTACCAGACCTTGTTCGACTCTCGTGTGTCGATCCTTGTTATTATCATTATTGTTAAACGAATTAATGAAAACAGGGAACATGGTGACAATTCGCGTTTAATCGAGTTCGGGTAAAGATGGAGAGAGAGGGAGAGTCGAGATCGGAGAATTTTCCAGTGGGTATAAACTATATAGGCAAAAATGTAGCGAGACGTTTCAATATAGAATTAAGGTACTTATGATTATAATAAGGTATTTGTTACAAGTATCGACTAATGGCCGTTGGTTAATGTCCGAAGGGCTCCATGCAGAGCTGCTGGAGAGAGATGTAAAAGCGAGTATATAGAGGGAAGAGGCGAGCATAATTAACAATTAGATTCTCTCTCCCAATGGCCATATGTTGGGCTGTGGCTCGTCGACATTAGGGATGGGGGCATAGCAAGCGTTCATGCTTCCATATCTAAAGCCAGGCCAACCTTGTGACCTCCCTTTGGGACATTGGTGCAGTCGACATTCATGGATAACGTCAAGAGAATGCCGGGAAGCAGCTTCTGCTGCAGGCTCGTGCCCAACTGGAACTCTGTGTTGATCTTGAAGCGCAACGTCGAGTCATCGTCCAGCTTCTGCTTGGCAGCAACCCCGACGGTCCACCTCTGCTCCACTCCCCTCTTGGCGAACACTCCATTTATGGCTGTCTCCCACATTGAATTCACTGCGTACACACACACACACACAGACACATAAATACATTTACAATTTTTTCTCATTATAATTGCACGATTTGCCTACAACTCTAGTTTCATTTAAATGGGGGAGGGGGGGGGGGGGGGGGTGATTGGTTGGTTAAGGTAGGAGAAGGAAAGACACAAAAAAAAAGGTTTGTCGATTCGAATCGCAGGTCTCAATCGTCCAAATGGAAATTCCCATCTAAATCAGGTGCGGGCGGCCAGGTTATGCTTGTGAAGCGCGAGAGCAGATTTTGCCTTTGAGAGCAGCCGGATACCACAGAATATCCAATAATGTATGTATGTAATAGGAGTCCTCTGCTGATATACACCGCAATGTCTGTGACGAGAGCGAGGAGACCGACCGAAGCGACGATCGGAATGGAAAGCGCGGGGTGGTTATGGTTGGATCAAGAGGATGGTAATATGTACTCCCTCTCCGCGTACGCCTTCCCAATTCTCTTTTCTATCGTGTCCTCCCTCCCATTCCACGCAAGTTTAAAACCTTTATTCACCCCATCCTCAGCTATTTCTCCCTTTTCCCCCATATGCGCAGTATACATATACATATATATAGATATACCCGAGTGCCCATCACTCAACGCAGCCAACTTCTCAAACTTGCAGTTTTCATCAATTTAAACATTCAATCACGCACGTATAAAAGCCCTGCAGTGACTGACTTTTATCACATACTTCGTAATTTGCGGTAATTTCACGAGTTTTCAATGGCGCTCCTATATATATATATATATCTATTTTCTGCTACTTTTAATCCGGCCGACCGAATGATTTCTCAGTGCTTCCGCACCATTTTCTTCCTCGCGGCACATCCCTCGATCGAGCGATGACTCGCAATGGCTGCGAGCTGCTCATAGCTGCACGGATTGGAAGCTGCATAGCAGCAGCACACATTGCACGCGTGCTTCTTCGCCGTGGCTATGCAGCAGTCTTGCCCTCGAAATCATGTATATTCAGGGAAATTCAAAGGGGACTCTCTCTCTCTCTCTCTCTCTCTCTCTCTCTCTCTCTCTCTCTCTCTCTTGCATTGGTCGGACGATTTTCAATTAATTGCAAAACCGCGCCTCGTCGCTCAGACGGTGCATGGAAGGTTTGATGAGACCAACGCAAGCGCAAACGCAAACACTCTATTTACCCAAGACCTGCACACAATAGTTACCCACCCATTTCCTTATATACACACAAGAGTATAGAAAATACTCACCTCTGTATAACAAGGACAGACCATATTCGTCCGGTATTGAGGTACAACGAAAATGGACTCCCACATCCTGACAATCAAATGCCAGACCAAAATCGTTCTTCGTAATTTTGTCGAGTGTAGCGTTGTAACCGATCCGATAACCCACGAAGACGTCTCTCAATGCAATCACCATAGATCCAAGTATATTGGTCGTTGAATCCAATTCCCTGTCTAACGAAAGATGCATTGCGTTTAATTAGCATTATTTTATACTCCATTTCAAGCATTATTTTTCTGCTCCACCACTTGGCAAATATTCATGGTTCGTACTACCGTGGCGTGTGGCTTGAAAAAAAAAAATATATATATATATATATATATATCTTTCGTTTGGTTAAACGTTGGATCATCGGTGACCAATGAGCAACGTGATTTACAAATATTGCAGTATTAGAGTGTACGAAAGTATACGCCGCCGCCGTCGCATCTTTACTCCGAGAGGATTCGCTAACTTCTATCGTATGTACATATACCAATAACTCTCGTAAACACCTGCGTATGCTCTCGTTTCACCGATTCCGCACCCGACATAGCCCCTTGCCTGCCGAGCATTTTATCGAAATATTCGATGGAATTGATGGCTTGCTTTCTTTCATAGAAAAAAAAGAAGACAAAGAAACTGACTATATGCGCGAGTGAGACGAATAAAATTACAAGAGTACGTTGAAACAATTTAACGTGATACATTTTATCGATTGACCCGTGTCGATTAAGCTGGCATTATATTTAATTGCAAAGTTTCATTATCGAGTTGAATTTGCATGGCGAACGCGAAACTTATCGAAATGTTTTTTGCGCGTCATTTTCCTGCATAGTTCGAATAGAACGTACGACGTACATACTATATAATATGTATATGTATACGTTAATTTGAAAGAGAGTCGGTGAAAGTCTGCGCGGGTACACGCAAGAGGAGCTTTGGCCTCTCTGCCCGTTTACTCTATTGCTGTAAACAAACAAAATAATAAATAGAGGCACACGGAGAAAGCACACAGCTATCGTGTAGCTATAGACCGGTGCGTGCGCGACCAGTGTTGCTAAACATTGCTGAGGCGAAGCTTCACCTGTGTGTTTGCCTGCGTCTCTCCAAGTGTATATACATGTGTGTGTGTGTGTGTGTGACACAGTGTTGAGAGGCCCGGCAAGAGAAGATATCATCGAGACATTATCTACTTAACTTTACGTGTAACCCGCGAAAAACTTGGCTCTGCCATTTCTCGCCCGAGAGTCCTTGTAAAAATTACTTATTCCTATATATATATATATATGTATTTATTACCGCGACATTTTTAAAATGGAGAAAAGATAGGTGAGACACACAGAGTGCGTGTAAACTTACGAAGGCCTAGTTGAGCGTTAACGGTATGATTTGCGAATTTGGTGACAAGTTTTCCAGCTTTGCCATTGCTCTCGGGATTTATACCAGCCTCGACGTTCAATGCGAGACCCTCTATCATGCTTATCGCTTTGGACGTGTCGTATCCCACGTAGACAACACCTTCCGTACCCCATTTGAAATTCAATATTCCCAAATCTTTTATCGTTAGATTTGCCATCGCATTGCCTGTCATCTGCAATGAAAAATCCTTTACTATAGTTAAAACACGTACTGTATGCGTAAATGTATTATAGCTATAATCGTATAATTAAATTCATCAAAGAATCGTCAATTAAAATAGAGGCGAATGTTACACAAATGTACATTCAGCGTATTTAGAGAGAGAGAGAGAGTCCCGCGTTTAGCTTTCTTGATTTTTCATGGCTTGCCGTCGGCGTAAAGTAGCGAGAGAAAAAGTAAGAAAGAAACGAGTAATTGCGCGCTGCACGTTTTTTTAAAGGTAATTTCGCGCGTAGCGGTTGGATGAGAAATAAGTTTGATGCACAGAAGGGGGGGGGGGGGGGATAAAGATGAAAGGAGAGAGCGCGCGCGTCCCCCGCGCCGCTATACAGCAAACTCTACTTTTAATTGTATTTATCGCGGTCGCAGCGGCAGTGCGTGTTAAATTATCGAACGACTTGTGAAATTGGGTGTAGTCGAGGGGCCGAGCGAGCACTGCGCGCAGCTATATGTACCGAGGAAAGGTGCGTAAAACACGTACGCTTGATGCATGCGGATAAGGGACAGAGTTTGTCATTGTTCAATTAACCTTGGATCCTTGCAAGTCGAGAGCCATGTCAGTGGCCAACGTTAGGTTGCCGTTCGACGTAGTTTTTACATTGAATTTAAAGAGTCCTCGGCCATAGTGGTAGCCGTTGCCAAAAACGTCCCACGCACTTTTGCCAAGATCGCCAAAGCTCGGAATAGCCATAATAAACGGTATATGCACCAGTCCGCTACTATACGATTGACGTTTCTTTTTCTATGGTGAATATCGCTCTCGCGAGGAGGTTCAGCCTTCAGCAGCGGCGGATGGACTTTTCAGGCCAATTTCTTTCTCGTGCTCTCTCGCACATTCATAGCGTGCAAATTCCTTTTTCCAAAGCACAGCTGGCGCTCTTGCTTGCTTGCCTTCTTGCCCTCTTATGCCTTTCTTTATTTCAATTTTACGTGATCGGCACAATCGATTGGTCAATCGTCATTCCTACGTCGCATCGCTATAGCTATCTGTATATCGTACGTACGCGCTGTCACCTGTCGGATTCCACGAGAATCACACGGATCGATCCTATATTTTTCCACCAATTTCTTCCACGCGATTCTCTCGAACGTTCTCCACCCCACGATTTTTCCACCTTTTTTTTTCTATCCCTTTCTTCTCTATCAATTAAATAATCTGTACGCGCGCACAGTAGCAGAAAACGCACGCACGCACGCACGCACTGACACGCGCGCGTCTTACTCTCTCGTATCAGATGTAATCCTTCCCGTCAATATGTGTGTACTGGGTTTTTCCTCTCTTACCAGTTCTCGCGTGTTTTCCTATATATGTATATATATATATATATATATACTGTCAAAAGTGAAAACTGTCGAAACTGTCAGAAGCAGAAGGACGCGTCGAGTCGAGCCATTGGCCAAGTCAGCAATGTCAGAATCTCTTATTTACTCGAATCGACTAATTTCAAGTTGTTCACTGAACAATTGAGCATCGTTCTCTTCATTTCTCTACAAGAATTTCGAGAAAAGCAAGTAACGCGCTGTTGGAACGATTGGGACAGGGGATTTAATGGCGGCGATGGTGCTGTTCCTTCCTAGTCATATAAAACCCAATCGTGTGTAGAACCACTTGAATTATTATCGAGCAATTGTTATATATATATATATATATATATATACATGTTTTATCAAAAAATCTTTCGTACAAGAGTTATATTTGATTTTAAGGAGGAAGCACGATGGTGAGTGATATTTGTTCGACCTTGAAAAACATTGGCTCGAAAGTCATACGAATATCACCTTTATTTTTCTAAACTGCAGAATAAACTATACTTTATTGCATTATTTTTCCAGAGCATATCTCTCCTTGAGCCTTTGGCCGAGGTTTGGCACTATGTAATCTGTATAGAAACGCCTCTATAGTCGTTTTCACACATACCCCTATATTCATTACTTTCATATTGACATATACTTCGGCAAGTTCTCGAAATAGAATAGAAGAAAATCCAATAAAAATTATTATTGCGGGAGGGGCGAGATCTTGGCATTTAATAATTCGAGAGAAAACCTTCGTTTACCCTTAAAATGGTGTCTTCCAATGTGAAAAGTAATGATTGTTATCACCTCGTGTGTCCTTTCCCAAAGCATAAAGTTTGAATTTCTTTCGACGAGTTCCCTCTTAATTCGTAATGCACATGCAATTATTATCATGCAAATATGTCGAGTCATCGGCCACCCTGCAGACACGTATTGTGTGAAAATGTTGCTGAAAAATGGTCAAAATTACTGATAAATATCGCTATAATAGTATGCATATGCTGCAGTATTATATATACATATATTCTCACTTGAATTTACTGTGCTGGTATTCAGAGAGCGAATAGTGTAGGCCTGCTGCACACCAACACGAGGACATGCAAGAGTGCCGAGAATGTGTAGTGATGCACATGCACACCATCAGCTCTAACCATCGGAAAATTTTATCATTTTTCGCCTCATTTCTTTGCGACATATATAGTTACAAATGTCACTTGACTTTGCATGCTTATTTTGGCACGTAAAAGACCTACGTATATATAGTTAATCTTTGCCAGTGTATATAGGCTGCAGGGGGAGTGTGAAAGCTCGTTCTTTCAATTTGCACTTTCCCAACGTTTCTCTACCATTTCTCCTTAATGGAGAGTAACATATTGGTTCGTTCACCAATAATTTATAAAGCCTGCGGATTTCACGCAATACTATATATTATATAATAATATCGCGATATTTGATATACAGGGTGTGCTATTGTACAGAGAGAGAGAGAGAGAGAGATAAAGCCTAAGAGAGCTATATGATTACTATGACTATATAAATATTTCTAATAAAACTTGTTTGATTCGAGGGGAAATATATATACAAGATTACATTATTCTTTTGACCTTGGAAACTTTACTAAAGGATATACCGGGGCTTTTTAAGTGACACCCAATATTTTTCATTGCACCATCCTGCTGCAGCTTAACTCGAGAGAGAGAGGGAGAGAGCCTGACAAAACACACACATATACACACGTACAATTATAAATAGGTGAACGACTATACGCGTTTATGCGTAGCTGCATGTCGTACACAGTGCAATTTTGAGTGGAAATACATGCATCGAACGCGCGACTGAATGAAATGATAATCGCATCTGTATAGCGCTTTGGAAAATTCTTGAGAAAAGTTGGAAAAAAAATGCAATAAAAAGTAAGGTACTCCATTTAAAAAACTCTCTCGACTCACAAGATGATCTCAGCATGTATCACAGCAAGCTTTTCTATATAGATGAAACCAATGATACCCTCCCTTGTCCCCTCCAAGTCAAGCAACTCGTATTTGGAACACGCACAGTTTCATCGTTGTTACTGATATGCTGTAGTTTGTTCATTATCACTCCGCAAAACTTTAAACATGACACCCCCTTTGCATGTATATAGAGAAACACACACACGCATCATAGTTGATAGTAATTAAATGTAATGATTATAATACCCTGTGATGCTTCGGTTGGTATAGGTAGATATATATATATATATATATATAATATTTGTCATTTATCTAGTCGATAGTTTAGGCAGGGCACAAAGACAGGATACTGTTTCTTTGTGAAATTGCAGCAGGTGCATTTTAATCGTTGGAGAGATTTTCTTTTATTGGAAATGCGCGCGCGCGCGCCCTCTCGCACACACAGCGCATGCATACATACACCCACACATCTTCTTGCCGTAGATTTCAAATCAAACGATTTTCCATGGTCTCCACCCACCGGAATATCAAACAACTTTTCACGTTACGTATAAAATCCTTTAGAGATTTCAATTTTAGTCAAATTAATCTTGCCTATAGTGCAATTCAATTAAATATTTAACATATATAATCAAATGTAGAAAGCGTGGAATGATCAAACGTGTTTAAATTAATTATAATTTTGCTGTTTTTAAGTTCCAAGAGCTAAATACATTAATCGTTATGATATAATTAACACACGCGTTAGGATTCGTTATGAACGCAATCCTGCACAATGGCAAATCTATATATTCATTAAAATATACGAAAGATTATTTTTATACTGGGTTTTATCTAATATTCTCTATTATATAGTATCAACGTGGTTATATCACTTTTCATTCGTAACCAAGTTATTCTCGTGCGAGAGATTCAAACTCGAAGAAAATCTATTTGTAGAAATAAGAAAGATGCAAGTCTCGACGCAAGATGCACATAGGTGTTTAAATTATATAGACATAAAGTAATATATACATATTTTCCAGTATATATTACTTGTCCCATAAGAGCAAGTAGCATGGATGCGTACAATGAAATAAGGAGAAAAAAAAATTAAGGCGCGCAGGATATACACCTATAGTAGAAATAATGCGAGGCGCATTGAAAGATTGGAGTTTCAATCGAAAGACTTTTCCTCCGCGAGGAAAATGAGTTTATTGGTTGATTTTGCACCGAAACGGTGTACTATGTATCCTTTCGGTTATCGCGCACAAGAGAGACCTATAAATAAGCTATTTTCCAATATCCTTGTCAATCAGTCCATTATTAATTTTCAAGCATTTTGCGCATATCTGCAATAGCGATAAAATATAAGAGCTATCGCGCGATGATATATAGAAAATTGAAAATGAGTTGTTCTAGCTCCGGGTTATTTCGATTGAATATGCGCGCGAGACCCGGGGCAGTGGACGCTTTATTTTGCGATAATAAAAGAAGATTTAGAGATTAATAGTGAAATAATAAGGGGCGCGTGGCGTAATCAACGTGTCGAGCTCATTTTAGAAATAAGTTGGGCTACATGTTCAGAGAGAGAGAGAGAGAGAGAGAGAGAGAGAAATTGTTTTCGCACGCTGTTTAATTAAGCCTATAGCTCAATTCTATTACAATTCTATTATAAGAGACGTGCTCTCTTGTTATTCTTGTTGCTTTGCGCGTTTTTGCAGCCAATGCTGGCAGAATTGAAGCGCGGTGGTGCCGGTGGCTGTGGCGGCGGCGGCGGCGGCGGCGGCGGCGGCGTTGGTGGTGGAGCTGGTACCGACGAGAGTGAAATTGAAGATGGCGTCGAGTATTACAGGCTTCGATCTTTTTCCATAACGGCCAACGGAATTTTCAATTTGGGCGATTCTTTGAAGAGTCGACGCAGCAAAAGCATCAACAGTGTGACATCATCCGGTACCAGTTGCAGTAGCACCAGAGAAGCAAGGCTTTTGAGGTATACATATATATTTGTATATAAGCATTATTTTTAAAATAATAACTCATTTCTTCATTTTATGCCAAATTCCATCATTCTAATTAGATATCTGGACAAAATTAAAAGTTAAACTTTCAATCAATTATATCAATATTTACTATATACGTATAGGCTCTCGCGCGACTTTCATAATGTCCTGCATTAAAACTAGTCTATATACGAGCAACTTTATACATACCGTATTTTATTTGTAGGATAAAAGTTTTCTTTTTCTTTTTTTTGTTTTTTTCCAAGTAAAAATATTACAATCCACTTAAAGTTTCTCGGGGTCTGAATGGGTACATCCCGCAGCAGATATTTGGCATCGTCACGGTCATTAAATATTCTCACTCGCAGCAGAATATATTTCCAGTTGTAGTATCCTATTCTTACGGCAAACACCTACATATATATACTCCTGACCGATATCGATACATGGCAACCGTGTGCCATAAATCTATACACTCGATATAACTGGCCGAAGAAAATTCAATGAACTCACGCAGAAGCCCCTATAAGGATAATTTTATAAATAAATCTCTAACAAATTCACTAAAATATCGATTGAGAGGCGCGTCCAGTCACAGTAGGTATACACCTAATTCAATTGAGATGCTTTTATAAGATTCAGCATACATGGAATGCAATATACGCGAGATACTCTCATATCCTATAATCGCGATGACCTTGCTCCAAACTTGTCTCGCTTTTCCTTTAGATTTCACGCAGTAGCAAATTTTTCATTCGTTTCATGGTTTATCTGTATATATATATATATATGTATATAAATACCTATGATTTTTCAATGGATAAACGTATTGGTTTCTCGAACAAATAAGAAGATGTTTGAATCGGGAAAAATAGTATATAGATATTCCTGAATTGAATGCGATCTCTATGTGTTTTGTAATTGGATAGAAAATGTTTTCTCTTGTTTGATATATCGTAAGCTGCGCTTTAAGGCGTTAGAGAGAGTTAATTTCAATGTAATCTCTGCAGTGCAGGCGATTGGGGTACGTGCTCCGTGCATGCGATTTAATCAAAAGCTGGATGAGACAAGTTTGAAAGACATGGTCAATTTTGGTAGAGTTACTCTGTAGTGTGTAAAAAAAAAAAAAAAAAAAAAAAAAAAAAAATGAAAAATTGTTTGATAAGAAAGTTTATATATTATATAGTTGTGTGCCGATGATATGTGCTTCGCGCTTTAACAATGAAATTTCCTCCGCATAGTCAGATTTGTGATGCACCGGCAATGAAGCGTGTACGTTTCATGCATTCAATGTCATCGAGTGGTTTTATTGATTATTCTCGAGAATTCTATCGAAGTTGTTGTAAATGAAAATCGGATATAAGGGGGCTACAGTCCAGTTTTCATGCAATAGGTTATAGGAAATGGCGAATAGAAATGATAAGTAAAGTGAGACTCGCGCGCGCTACGTGGAATATCCCCCCTTAAGATGCCGTACAAGCTATAGCTTATATATATTTATTATCAGAGGTAGAGAAAAACATGAATAATCGCATGTTTTTCTTCTTCTTCTAAACCTATACCTACTATATATGAATTTCAAATAAACTTTAACGTTGCTATATACGAAATTGCTGCTGCGTCCTATACGCGTATCGATTTTTCCGCTTAAACGCACTCGAGAAATATTAGCATAAGGAAGAAGGAAATCATACCGCTCATTTACTTTTCTTTGATGAATTTCAGTAATTCCGTTGGGCAATGTTGACGAGACTCTAAAGTTTATATATATATATAAATAAAAGTGAAAAAAGGAATTAAAGAAAAAAAAAAGAAATAAAGTATATAATACTTTGACCAGATATATTAATTACTTATTAACGCTTTCTTTAAAATGTCTTGAGAAGGTATACAGATGTGATTGTGAACCATCAATTTCCTCGATTTTCTCTAAATAGTAAGTATATACAAGGTTATCATGTCTAAATAATGTTTTTCAATAGAAAGCGCTAATAATGTGAGAAAGGTTATACAAGCGGTCCAAGTTTATGAATCAAACGGTGAAGGATATATATATATATAGGGTTTATATAAATGATGATTGGTGCAAAGGACGTATGCTCGCCGGGGAGACGAGGATTGTCGTTGCGTCGACTAAAATTTATTAAGCGCGAGCTTATATATTGGTATTTGGATTATAAAGAATGAAAAAATGAAAAGCTAGGGAGATTGCATGGTCGGGTTTGTAGCTCGACGCTCTTTCGGTACGCAGTCCTGAAGGAAGTAGCTGCGCGCTGTGTTGCTCTCCTCTACCCACTCCTCCTTATATTCCTTTTAATTGCAACATCAGCTCCAGCAGCATTTCCAAGCATATATAGAGAGCAGCTTTTTCTCATGAATAATGCTATCTGCGAGCGAGAGTGCGCGCCTGCGCACGCCTCACCAAATTTACCCAAGCGAAAAACAATTGCGATGCACGTATATATAGATACTGTTCAATTTTTATCTCTCTGCTGCGTATAACGCAATAATCCTACTTCTATTATATACTTTCTATATGCAAAAAATCTCATCGACTCTACCAATAGAGTCCAAATTCATGTGTTTTTTGCCTATAGATATATATATATATATATATGGGACAACCAAGTAGGATAATTTTCATTCTCTATATATACCTGCGTGCATTTGATTCACTTTTAATACGATCGAGAATGGAGATTGCAATAACACGGTGGAATGTTGAACTTGTCGCGCGTGTGCCGTACGTATATGTATACCGTTATATGTTAATTGGAAGGATCGGTTGCGAGTGCAAACCTCGATTGGCTGCAAGTAACGAATTCTGGTCGTTCCGCGCTTATTTTCCATCTTCCTTCCAAAGTGTAAAATTTTACCTGCAGCTATAGGAATGTATATTTTAAGATGGTGGCTATATAGGACGGAGGAAAATCAAGGGGGCGCGCACCCATGTCATCGTCCACGCGAAATTCATTATAAATCGGCACATTCCAACAGAGATTTTATTACTGGCCAATTGTCTGCGAGAT
The DNA here is from genome assembly GCF_024137725.1 of Prorops nasuta. Taxonomy (NCBI): domain Eukaryota; kingdom Metazoa; phylum Arthropoda; class Insecta; order Hymenoptera; family Bethylidae; genus Prorops; species Prorops nasuta. Next base: position 143,730 of record NW_027116878.1, on the reverse strand, counting down.
GATGAATTTTCTTTAATATTTCAAGCCCATGCAGCTTATACTTTGCCTTTATATACCACAAAGTACATATATACACATGTTATTTTGACGAAAAACGCGGCAAAAACTACCTATACCCTCCATGCGTACATTTTATATCATTATATAATTTACAATTAGTATCGTGTATCGCGCATTATAAATAACCATGAAATTGTGTCCTTGCATAACTTATTGTTGTACATTTTACTCGTAATAGCAACGGTAGGTATATATGTATAAATATATAGGAAAAAGCATCTGTCATTTAATTTTATCAAAGTGTGAGCGAAATTATATTTCTATAAAGAATAGCAAAGAAGAAAGTTGCAGTAAATTAACCGGACAGCAATAACGGATATATGTATAGGCTGGGCCGGCGCATGCAATTCTCGACACTCGCGCGACGAATCTATCTAAATATATATATATAGTATATAGACTTTGATTTGTCAATAATCTCATCCTGAGCTTTACTCTTCGTTCCCACGCTAATCGGAGTTTTTCTCCCTTTTTATTCTCGTAAGAAGACACTGCGTATCGGGGCTGCATGTTTTGGCTATAGCGTAAAGAAACGTGCATGGGAAATTATAACTAATTAGTGACATATTTATCGGAGCAGGCTGATAGGTTGTTTGTTTCGCGTTGGCGTTGGTGTTGCGCCGCGCGAGAGATTTTGCTTTAGAAGGGGATGAAAAAGATGCTAAAATTTCCCTTGGTTCTTGTGTCGCAGCTCGGCTTCTCAGCTTTCTGGCATCGAGGTGGAAGAGGAAACCAGCAATGAGAGAGTGGCCACTTACAAGGTAGGCATGCTGGGTGCATCCGGCGTCGGGAAAACCGCTCTTACCGCGCAATTCACCACGAGCGATTACATCTGTGCCTACGATGCTTCCCTTGGTGAGTGTTTTTCCTCTCTTCCTCTTTTATTCTTTCTTAAAGAACACGCGACGAGACCCTGCACGTATGTTAGCTATATATAGTAGTACACACTACGCCACTCTGCGTGTCCTGCAGCGCGCGCTGCGCATCGTTGCGCCTCTTCCCTAATTATTTGGCAAATGCGCCATGGGCGTCTGTCTCTGCGCATACACGTCGCTTTCTCAACACTTTATAACTAGATATATTCCTTATATATATATATTTGTACACACATACTCGTTATATCCATTCTTGCATTACATATATGCATGTATGGAAATACTGCGTGAATTCTACCTAGTATATATATATAGGTACATGCTGATTTTCATTGATTCTCGTGCGCGGCTACTGCGGCTGGCACGGCTCGTCTGCATGGATTTTCACCATTTCCCAATTAAAACGTCGCAAACTTTCGGGCCGAGGCACGACTTTGTCGAATTATTTGACTTTATAAATTGACCTTTCAATCTCATTATCCCCATAGCAACAATTAAACTTTTTACGCGGAAGAGAAAAAAACGTTGAACGTATGCTAAATAGAAAATAATTCCACTGCTGCGCAATACCGTAGCGAATTTGGTTCTAGCTAAAGGTATATGAAAAAGCAAAAAAAAGATTCAGAGTGATTCGCGCCAAAGCTGGAAAAACACGTGTACAGGTAAAAACTGAATAATCCTCGGATTTTTCTATACGCGTTTTTCTATTTATTACCATTTCTATATATATATACTTTCCACCAAACGCATGCGGTATAATCATTGACACTTTTTCACTACATATATATATGTATATAGTACTTCACACGAGAAATTAACTGCTGCGAATATATATATATATATATATATATATATATATATATATAATAGTATTGTTAATAAAGAAGAGGAAGGCGTGATGTGAGATTATTAAATTGGCTGAAAAAGGCCAAGCTCTGCGAAAAAAAAAACTTGACTATATACATATATACCGTATGATGATAAGGAACGATAATGAGCAGGGTTGGAAGCCTGCAAGCAGTATTTATCAGACATTTCTTTAGAGAGTATATGTATATATACCATCCGCGCATTTTACCTCGTCGTGGAAAAGACAAAAGCCAGTCGAGGAGAATTTTTCAGACAATCATAGTATAGCTCGATAATTTATTTCTTGCCTTAATTGTTCCTTATGGCTTATCGGGACGTAATTTCTTCATCATTTATTTCAGCCAACGCTGCAATGTAATATAAAAGTTGCAGAGAAGTTATATGTATAGATTCGAGGTGCATGGAATTGTTATTATTGCCTGTTAAATCGTGCAAATATTTCAACGATCGTGTCGAAAAATAAAGGGGGCTTTTGTTTGCGACAGAGAGAATGCATAATATAACGCGCGCCTCGCCTGCCTGCCTGCAGGACCGATCACACACCATTGAAATTCGTTGGAAAATTTTCCTGCGCGAACGAATATTATGCTCGAGATTTGTTGGTGTTGCAGCAATAAATTGCAATGGTCACTGATTTTATTCCTCGATGAATGTAACGTGATATGGACAATGTTATTTGCCAAGGTATAATAGTCCAATAATAAAGTTGATTACCATATCGCGAATCTCTCTCTCTCTCTCGCAAACCCCATGCACCCTTTTATATACTCGTCCTTTTTATCCTGGAAGAAAAATAGTGTCGCGAGATGCAACAGTTGTGCCAAACGACGAGCTGAGAGCTTGGATAAATCGCCCATGCAATTTTGGCTGAGCTACAATTTCCCTCAATTAACCTCGTTACAAACAGATTCATCCCATTTATCCATCAGTTTATCTTATTTTTCTCGTGCTCTCCCGTCGCCAAATGTAACATGCACTATATACTGCAGCGATCAAAGAGAAATAACATTGAAATAATCGAAGAGTGCATGGAAATGCATTATTAATCGCGAGCAAGCGCGACGGATATTCTGCAGTAAAACAATTAATCGAAACTTTTCTGCAATATATTCTGCGGAATCTCTCTCCTTCTGTTTTCCTTGTCTTTCTTCTTCTTTTCCTGCTGCTTTTCTCTTCCCGCCCAAATGAGAAAATCATATTTCCGCATATTACGCCCCACGAGCGGCACGAGCCAGTTCCAAGTCTGACCTCGCGTTATAACCAAACGAATCAACGGCCGCGATTACTGTTCTCTATATATATGTACCTTCGGACAGAGCGTTGGACTCATCATCGGTGCGCCGGACGGAGCCAGCGGTATGTACGTGTCAGCCGAGCTTCCAAGCGTATATATCACCGAAGGGTATATTTTTTCCGCAGCTTGGTCGGGCTGTGTGTGCGCGTGTACATCCATGCAAGCAGCCGTGCACACCCATTTCGGTCCAAGCCCACAAGTATATAAAAACGCTATTTCTCTCACACTCCTCCTGCGCGCCGCTTAACCTGCATGGAACTGGCCGCCGCGCACACACACAGGTTCGCTGACAAGTGGACGGACGGACCCCGCGCGGCCGCCGTTAGATTCCTCTAGAACCTTTACGAGGATTATCATTGATGCGTCGTATATATGAAGGGGACTACAATTTAATCTCCGAAAGGGAATAATTTTTCAGGGACGTTACTTTGACTTTACAAACGTGAGAGAAAGAGAGAGGGTGTGCAAATGTTTATAAATATATATATACATGCATATATAACAGGTTTTGTGAAAAAAGCTGAATAAGATTGAGCTGGGTACGTTGTCAGTACTTTTTGTCATTCTTTTATGAATAAAAGTATGAAGAGGGTAATTTATATAGGGTCGGAATGTTCAAAGAACATTTGCATTTAACGCTGAAACGTTATTTTTATGTTGTTGCATTGTATACGCGTACGGCATTTCCCGCGGCAAGATTGTCCATCCCTGTTCCAGCACGGCTCTCCCGTGCTATTTTTAGAGATCCTTCTCTTGGGTCCTTGAACCCTCGTTTTTTTCCTTTTCCTCCCCCTCTTCCCCGCTCCACGATTCTCTCATCCGCTGAATCTCCTCTGAACTTTTGCCAGATCTCTAGCCATTATCCCTATTGGCTCTGCAACAACGCATGTGGAAAATATCGAAGAAGCTATATAGCTATAGAAATACGCCAAGTTTACTCTGTTTAACGCCATTTTTTACACTTGCTAATCCAAGCTTGCTTGAAAGTCACATGTAGAAAAACTGAAGAATAATCCTTCTGAAATATATATATATATATATATATATATGTAGAGCAAAAACTTGGCGCGTTAATTATATAGAGTAAATTGATCGAAAGCCTAGTGTCTATATATATCGATTGTTTCAATGATATAAGGTTTCCTTCCTTGCCTGGAGAAAAATGATGAAAACTATTTCACTGACGCAAGTAAAGCTGCAATGCAGTTTAGCTCTGCGTAAGTATATGGTTGAAACGAGAAATTTGTCTAGCTCAAAATGTGTTGAAAGCGTACGCTGGTGTTTCACTTTGAAAAATTTTACAACTTTCTAGAAGATAGAAAGTTGGCTGGCAATGTAGAATTTTCCGTTAGTATACGTGTGCGCGTATGAAAGTGTTTCTTCTTTTATCTCGATATTTTACTCGATCGAAACTACCCGGAAGGAACGACGCGCATCGGGAAAAGCGGAGCTTCCAGATTTTCGCCAGTTTTAACGTTGACTTTACTACTGATTTCGTCTCGTCCTTCTTGCAAACCGGCCGAACCTCATCGCTTTATTACTATATATATATATATATATATATATATATATTCTATATCCTGCACGATACTTTACAACCATCTCTGCAGCTTTTACACCATTCTGCCCACCTTCGCTCTTCATTTTCCTTCTTTTATCCTCTTCCTCTACATCTCTGCTATTACTTATACTTTGAATTCAGTTTTCTCCACGCGCTCTCTTCGTTGCTCCCTCTTTCACGCCTGCTGCAAAAGATGAGAGTGCAGCATAGAGATAGAGAGAGAGAGAGAGAGAGAGAGAGAGAGAAATTTTCTTCCAAGCATTTATACTATACGCGAGATATCATATCACCGACGTTGAATGAAAGTATATATGTATATATATATATATATATTATATAGCAAAATCGATATAGAGCTTATATGCGGTGCATGTATATATATTTCAGGCTGCTTTTTCCCAAGTTCTTCAAACTGGTGTGATTTTAGCGACAATTATTATATATGAATATTAATGCAGTAAGTTTAGTAATAAATGAAAAATGTAATGTACGTTACATGACGATCATGCACGCGCGGGGCTTTTGCATTTTTAAACCCATCGCATGGCAGTTGAGCAATTTGTAGTGAATCTTCATGAGAGAGGAAATTTTTGAAGGAAGGAAATATATTATATTATATATATATATATATATATATATATATATATGTAAAATCTATATAAAAAGTTTATGTTTTGCTTTACAACTTAAATAATTGTATAACATATGTTAGAATGGCGCGCTGTTAAAATTGCACGGTGAAATTGAAAACTTTTTTGAAGCTACGGTATATGGACGTACAACTACTAACTAGCGCATGCAGACATGCACGTGCGCTCAATTACAGTGCTACTCAAAACTTTGAATGCTTTTTTCCCGACGCGCTGAATTTTGCACGCGGTGCACAAAGATCGAAGAAATACTCGACCGATTTCGCTTCAGGTTCGAAAGAATGTTCCTTATTAAACCAATTGGCCTTTGCTGCATGACACAATTAAAGCTTCGCAATATCTTGTTTAACGCTATAAAAAAGTTATTAGGAAAATTTAAAAAGAGAAAACATGAAGTTACTTTGAAAAACGTATACGTGTTTCTTTTGCAAGTGTCGGAATAAAACATTTTCCAGCTTTATGCAAAGCATATTTGCACAAATCAATGGAATTTTCTTGGTATTTCTGATGTTACAGATGGCTTCTACCGACCTCTGCACTCTGTACTGCGAATTTTTTTATTATCTACTTTCAGTCACGCTATTATATATATATATATATATATATATATATATATATGTGTGTGTGTACTATATAAAAATAATAAATATTTCAACAAAGAAGAAAAAGAAATAATGCTTCATAGAGCTGTTATACCGAAGAGTAATCATGGAAAATTGCCAATTACCAAAATCAATCTATATCCAGTATTTTCTGAAACAAGAGATGGTCGAAAGGTGTGCAGGTTGTTTCACTTTGAACGGTGCATTCCAAGTCTGATGTTGTACATGTACAGGCATGCAATAAATGATCATTAAATGCTGCGCGCGTTCCCCATGGAAACGGACTCCTCTATAAAGGTGAAGCATTAATGGTATCTTGATCCTCTTCGGCCATGAAAAATATGTGTGCGCGTGCGCTCAGCCTGTTTACTGCAAATTTCTCCCAGTCATTCTCCTTTCGACAAATCCACCGCAGTTGCTCCCATTCGTACAATAAAATAGGCAATAAAATTAAATATATATACTCACACACACAAATAATACGTATTTCTTTTTCCTGCATGCCTTGGAGCATTGTCAAAAAGACAGACAGCCACAATTATTTTCCTTTTTCTTATCCTATACGAGCTGAGAGTACCGTCGCGTCGTCTCGCTACAATTTTCTATCCAATATCACGTACAATAATCCTTTGTCTATACTACTGCGTGTTGCGATCGCAATTATATTCTTATTTCGCTAATGGCACCAGTTGTGCATGCTTCTGCCTTGCGTTTATGTTGTATATATATATATATATATATATATATATATATATAATATGTATATATAGAGAGTATAAGAAGAGAAGAGGGGGAGAGGGGGAGAGACCTGAACCATCCCACAGGCACCTGTGCAGTCGTATCGGTATTATCAACAGAGGGAGAGAGAGATGTGAGATTGGAAAACTTTCCTTTACGCTATTCTTGGCAATAAAATTTCCCTTAACAATAGTCAAGTTTTGAGGGATCCTTCGACGAGTTTTAAAGCAGCAGCATCTTTTCTCGCAGATTTTAATTGAGATTAAGTTTTGCAGTGAAAACTCGGGAATCGAGAGAAATGAAGGTTTTTCGAAAGTTTCTTGGCGCAAGGCCTTATTATAAACTGCTCGATGTAATGGCCTGGTAAATTTAGATGGAAAATTGGCGAGTATCGACTGTGTATTGCGAGTGGCAGCTAACTCGTTTCTCGCAGCGGATTAAAGAATCGTTGTCCGCGCGCGCGCGAGCACGCACGCCAACTTGAACGGACACGCGCCACTTAAATCTTCGAGTTTCCTTCTCTTCCGAGAACAGTTTTTATGTTAACTTTGAAATTACACCGCAGCTCTCCTCTCTGCACGGTCCTTCCTTCCTTCCTTCCTTCTTTCATTGCAGCCCTAAATAGACGCGTATATATATATATATATATGTATATGTATATAGAATAAGAGACGGAGGATGGATCAGAGATGGATGAATTTCCCCCTTTACCTCTCTCTTCAGCATTTCAGCAAAGTTCCTACATTTGTTATAGAAATTCTATTCTTTTACCACACGCGCGCGCGCGTAGTATATTTGTATATCTATATGTATACGCTGGCCTATACAATATGTGTATATAGATGCGCGTATGCCTCTGCCCCGTTACCCAGGATATCATACCATCCATAAAAAAATGTCCAAAAGAAGCAGAGTATAATGTTTATGAGCACTGTCCATTTGTCTCTGCATGCTATTGTCAAGTGTTTTCTCATGAATCGATGTACATATATGGCTTATTGCGCACGCTTTCACCTAAACCCATACCCCAACAGTCATTTAATCAGTATCCTCTAGATTCTATCGGTGTTGATGCTTCGGCAAAACTGAAAAAGTAATAAGCCTCCACAGTGACCCCTGTCCTCTGAAACATTTCTTTCGCTGCGTGTTTCACATGAAATTTTCTTCGTTACTCCTTCGACTCGCTGCAGCTACCCTACCCGTCAGCTGCATGAGAAGAGAAATCTGCAGCTCTCTGATATATATATATATATATATATATATACATAAATAATCGTAAAACTTATTGAATGCGGAGAGTCGACTCTTTTCACGTGCTAAAACTTTCACCGGCTATATATCATATATAACTGTCAATATTTTCCATACTATGTATAGATATAGAGGGAATATATGCGCTGGAAGCAAAAAGAAATCTAGCATCCTGCATCTCCCACGTGTAAGTGTTTCTTCCAACTCTCGTCTGCTAGCTCCTCATCGATCCATCCCTCGTTTTGTCTGCTTTATTTCCGGGGTAGTTTCTAACTTGTGCTTAATTGGCTTAGCTATATGTATATATATATATATATATACACACACACTCGAGAAGGGAGCGCTGCCTTTATTATCGTCCTTTCGATATTTCCATTATTCCAAGAAATTCAACCACGCGCCTCAATTATATATCGATCAATATACATATACAATACAGTTTAATTATAATACTATTAGCATTTCCGCCTCGTCAAACATGCCAAATCTCACGTTTGAAATTTTACCTAGAAAATTAATCGCCAAAATATTTGCAGCACAGCCAAGTGGAAAATCAAATAAATCGTGCAATTATTTATTCTTCTTTGGTCAGTAACTGTAAAAAGCTTCTAGGTTTTAGGGTCATGTAAGTATATATACTATCGTGCTATAACAAACCTTGTTATTATACATACATATATATATATACATACGACGCATACGTACATGTTTAAAGGGAATTATCAAGATGGACTGTTCCAATTAAATACACTCGCGCGAGCCTTAAAATTGCTCCGCGTAATTAATTCACCGCGTAAAAATGAAGGGCTAAAGCTTTCAACTTGGCGGCATCGAGAGGTCAGAAAGAAAAAAGATAAACATTGATCGGGCGAATGAACCGATGTCGCGCGTCCGCCCGCGACTGCCTGCATGGGTTAACGGCTAAGCTCCCACATATATATACTAAATATTTTTCTTCCCATACATTTGTATACGCTGCGGCCTGGGCAAATGAAAAGTTTTTCCACAATAATATCATCCATTGAGATTTATTACATTAATATATCGCAGAGTGAATTCTCACGGGAATTCGATAGCTGTTCAAATATCGACATAATATTCCTTGCGCCGGAAGAAATCAGCAAGTTTGGCATAAGGGGCAGCAGGCAGTTGCAAAGTCTTTGACGAAATTTTCACAAGGGCAAGAGAATAATATAAAAGAAGCACATATTAATATTGGAGTTGCTGTTTCTCGCTGAAATATTGCTTGACCGATATGAAATATATATATATATATATGTATCGCGCAGCACGCACATTGTTGGCTCAGCAGCGGAGACATATAACTTTGCCTCGTCGATAAATCTCCACGCACATCAGTACGTGTTATTCGTTACTCGTTGAATAGAGATGTATGTCACTGTGTGTATGTGTGTATAATATATACAGGATGAGAGTAATGTTTTACGTACCATCGCCAATAACTCTTTTACTTTGGATTTCAGAGAGAAATATGTTTGAAAGTAAAGTTTTACGTCTTGTATAAGCTGTGCGGCAAAGAAGGATATGATACCAGTTTAAATTTCCAAGGTTATTCCAAGGTAACGAAGAGGTCAGCTTGAGCTTTCTAAATGAAAAACGCCCTGTATATCACTACAGATTTTCTTGTAATCGATCTCAAGAGCTTTCCAAAACACTGATATACATCGATCTATCTTTTCGTTCGTTCAGCAGATATTTCAGTTTGACATTACATACATGCCGGGTGTATGTACAGAGGTGGTTGCGGACTTGACGAAATAGTGCAGTATACGTAACCGATGAGCATACACGTGCTTAGCACCCGCCCCTCACCTATTATACTCATCGTTTCAAAGAAATATATCCAATTGATTGATATAGGACCGAATGATAAACCAATAAATATGGTGTTTTGAAAAGTTGTTGAAACAGCAGCTAGCATGGCTATATAGACAATTATGTGGATGATACGCGCACGTGTGGGACGTGGTCCGTTGAGAAAACTCAGTTGACCTTCGTGTAACCTTTAAATGATCTTTCAAGATGATATTAATGGCACGATACCTTTCCACCTTGAAAGTCATAGAAAATTTGTTTGAAAGATATTTCTCTAAAATGTGCATGTAAAATAAGGAATTCGTTTTGGGTGCAGGTGCATTAAAAACGACTGGAATCGCGTACCCTCCACCTATAGGTATACGCCCCTTTGATCGATAATCGATCGAGATTCGTGCAGTACACGCACTCTCTGCTCCGAATGTATAAATTAAAGCCTACGAACCGAACAAATTACTCTGAAAGAGAGACGTACGGCTTTGGTAGAAATTAACTGCATGTATGTTGCTGTTGCGCGCGTGTACCGTATATAGCCTCTCCCATGCAGCCCTATATATATACATGTACAATCGGCTTCATTAATCATTTAGCGTTAATCGCATCCGAAATTCGTATATAGATTCTCAAAGCTTCGCTACACACCGTATTATATATATATATATATAATCTAGTCCGTCGCCGTCCGCTTACGTTTACTTTGGTTGATTGCAGGCTCGCTGCTTGATTATAATGCAAAGCCTCTCTCCATATAATAATACTTTAAATCTGTTGTAGACGAGGAGTACGGTCAAAAGAGCGTCTCGGTGATGCTGGACGGGCAGGAAACGGAACTGGATATCATTGATCATCCTGCCGCTGAAATGTCGGTAAGTAATAAAAAGCCTATATACATATGGTATATAAATTCATAATAATGCGGATATTCGGCCAATCGCGCGTGCTGATGACCATGCAATTACATTGAATTATTAGAGATGCTTTCGCCTTAGCTGCGGTACGTGATGGAATTGGGCAAAATAACACACATTTCGTTTCCTTTTCATGGTATATACGCGGGAATTTAACGCGGAGCCTAGAGAGATCGAGATGGAAGCTAACCCTCCGAGAGGAGTTTTTTCCAAAGCTGGGCCATTTCAAAACGATATAAGGTCTCATTGTTTCCTCTTTACTCCATCGCCTAATGTTTCCCCGTATATGAATTTCGAGAGAAAATGGGAAAGAAGTACGAGTTATTGGAAGGATGGGCGTGCGCGCTCTTCTCTATTTAAAATTTAACAGATTTAACTTGCAAAAGATATATAATTCCCCAGCAAGGTCCAAGAGTTTCATCGCATGGATTTACAGTTTTTCCATTCGCGGAGGTAATAAGCTTCATATCGATATTGATTTTAAGGAATAGTAATCTTCCCCTATAATATTATAATGCAAGTGCAAAAATATTAAGGTTCCGTGACGAAATTCATAGGAGATGAAAGGGTCGCGTAGCGAGATTCGAACCTGAGAGAGAAAGAGAGAGAAATGACAGGAGAATAGTGATAGTATTAGTGTCTTTTACCCGTTTAGCAATTTTTCATATGGATCGAGATTCACTATTTTCAAAGCTAAATAGTGAAATAATTAGTATATATGTAGTACACATGCAATACATAATATAGCTATATATAGAGTAGTGTGACAGGACTGACTTTTAAGCTTGACGCACGTTTCTTTTTTCTTATATCGAGGTGGAAACTTTCTGCTCGACCTACGATCCTGACGTGTACGTAGTGGTGTACTCCGTAGTGGACAGACCAAGTCTGAAAGTGGCCGAAGAAACGTTGCTTTACCTGTGGAAAAGCGACTACATGGCTAGCCATGGCGTGATCCTGGTCGGTAACAAGGTCGACCTAGAACGGAAGCGGCAAGTTCCGTCAGTGGGTAAGTGTGCTCCTCCACGAGGAAAATGACTCTCATCGAGCTTTCCTTCGCGATACACCCTTCTATATATATATATATATATATATATACAAAAAGAGCATTTCCACCATTTTAAATGTCGACTTTAATTATTTGCTCGAGTTTCAAGATGGGGCGATGTATCTTTTGCAAATCTGGCTAAAATTGTTGACGTTGGATGTTTCACTTGTAGTGGGTCGACGTTTGGCCAACAGCTGTGGCTGCAAATTTATCGAAACTTCGTCGGGACTGGCTCACCACGTGGACGAGTTGTTGGTTGGAATTCTTGCGCAGATCAAGCTTAATCCTCAACGCGATAGGGACCAAGCAACCAGACGACGAAGAAGCAGACATCGCCGAAGAATCCTCAAACATCTGCTGGGATTCAAGAGGAAAACCAAAAGCTGCGAGAATCTCTTTGTTCTCTAACGCCTCGGTATCGCCAACTCGCTATATGCTCTATGCTCTATCCTCTATGCGCTTATATATCTTCTTGTTTTCCTCTGCGAGAAAAACAAGTAAACATGGAGAAACAATTAAAAGGAACATTGAAAGCGTGGCTCGCATGCACGTGCATTAAGAAACGGGACGGTTTTTAATTGTGGACAATCGCGAGAAACATCTCCGCAAGTATATGCTGCGCAGTATGTCAAAGCAATGAATTTTAAAGAAAGGCATGAAGGATAGGCGAGGGAGAAATGGTGAAAACAGTAGTAGAGAGGACGCGTTTTCGAAGCAAATGTATACGAGCACTGGTGCTGCAGGCGTGTCTGCGCCGCATCCGCTTTCCAAAGAACGATATAGTTTTCGTCCTGCGCGCGACATCTGTTCGAAATAATTCCTATATAATCGGTTAAATGTGCGCAAAGAAATATCTGCAACTTTTACGAATCTAAATGAAATCTTCGAGCCTCCAGACACTTGGCCATTATTTATTATACACTCATATACATATTATACCGCTATAATGATACTTTTCGTATATATAAGAACAAGATTTATTCGATATGTATATATATTATATACGCTATATTCGGCTGCTGGAAACCAATCAAGTAAACGGGCAATATAGTATACTATATATAAATCTCACTTGTACCAATATCAACAGAATGGACCATTTGCAAAAAGTATAAATTTTTACTGACAACTACATATATATATATATATATATATAATGTTTTAAAACGAACTTAAAAGACAACAGGAAACAGCGAAAAGTATGTTCCTAGGGATTAATCTTAGCGATAAAGTATTAGATTTTTCCAACTAGAGGATAAAATTTATTTCTACCCTCCGAAATAAATAAATATACATATATATATATATATACATATAACCTGCAACAAATCAAATCTTTCACCATTATGATACGCGTGAAGAGAAAACCGAGCCTGCAGATCTTTTCTACCGTCTTAAAATAGCAGCAGCGTAAAGAGGAGATTTCAAAAATTGTCAATGTCAATTACCTTATTGGTGTATTGTGTCACATATATACTAGCTTATTTTAAAATTATCAATTATACATTGCTGCTCTTAACACTTTTCCTTATATAGTCTACAAATCATTTTGCTCGTTTTATCCATTTCTTCGAGTCAAATTTACATCGATTCAATATCCCTATACATATACACGTCTGATTTGATTGTTGCAAAGTGTATAAAATTGTTCACATTTCTTTTCCTCTGTTTTACAATCAGAGTCACGTGTATATCTGTTACTTTGAACTAGCATAATTGTATATACTCGTAAGATTTCTTCAAAAATGGCTCAAGAATTTAGGGTATTGCAACATTTACAATATAGCATGTTAACATTGAGAGAAGGAGATATTTGAATGTACCGATATCTAGTTTAAAGAGATTTCAGTTTTTATATATCAATCTACGTGTTAAGCGAGCCTAATAAACAATGCAAATATCAATGATAATCATGCACCGTTCTAGAAAAACGTCACAACTTCATTTTACAATATTTAACACGAGGAAGCTTCATTTCTATGTCGCGCACAAACAAGCCCATCGACAATTCTTAATAGAGTCGAGAAAATGAAATTCCGGCGAGATCAAAGACGCGAGCTTCACAAATTTCAAATTCGATCAAATTGAATTTGAAAGGATTGTGTCATCCGTGTCGTAGCAGTATAGTCGCATCTAAAGTCTACCATTTTAATTGTCATCACGATTAGCACACGATACTCCACTGCTCCAGTTTGTATAAACGCACCTTTTTAAAAACAATTAATAGCCCCGCGGTGGCCATTTTCTCAAAGAAATGTCAGTATTTTCAATATTCACCCCTATATAACATAATTTCGGTAAAAGAGAACTATAAGAATAAATGCAGGTCTAACATTCGAATAATTAAAGGACTTGTTTAAAATAAAGAATATCTCTATTTGATGGAAACATTAAGAAAAGCTGGATGAGTCAACGCGTTCGTTATTTCAGCAATTTGTCAAGCTTTCTGACAAAATGTGGTCCGAGGTTCGATTAGTTTGATGGAGCTTCGCGCCCCTACAAGAATGAAAGCCAAGGGTAAGAAGGGCCGCAGGATCGATCGTAGGAATTGTGCCGCAAGGCAAGATTACCTTTTCTTATAATAATAAGCATCGGGCTCCTGCGAAAGCTCTTACTCTTATATAACCAGCGACACACAGCGTCATCGTTTCTCGAGAGCCTCTGTCCCCATAGCCACTCGACCTCGTCGCTTACCCACCCCTATCGAGTCAGTATCCACCCCTCTTCTTCCACCGGTTCATCTTTTCCGTTGTATATTCGACTATCTGCAACAGCAGCATTCCGTCCACCTCCCCCCCCCCCACGCCTCACACCTTTTACCACCTACACATGTATACCTACCCATATCTGTACACACATACACAGGCTCGAGCCTATGCTAATGAGAAAAGCCTTTTATCCAAAGTTTTTTTTGGTTTCCCCCTTAAAAGAACTTTATAGTTTTATATGCTGACTTTTAAAGGCCCCTATCTCGATAGGTAAGCCCATTGAAACATTTGTGCCGAATCGACGCTTGGTCGAAAAAAAGAAAAAAGAAGAAGAATAAGAAAGTCTTCTTCCTCTATATACCGTCAAGTTATGCAACTTCGACGCAATGAAAATGCTGATGTACTTTAATTACACAATTTATTTGACGAAAAAACATCGTTTCTCCATGCTTTATCGTTCTCTTCGAGCGTTTCCCTCTCGCTGAACGCAAAGAGTGCACTAATATATACTGTGACATATTTACAAAAGAGAGTGGTATACTCATTGTCATTCCTAAACGAGGATATCCAGTTCGCATACCCTTAATATTTTTCCACACAAATTTTATCAGCTTATTCTCTCACGGGATAAAAATCGTTTACCTCCCCACTTTCCGATTGATCTCGTCCCAATGTTACAATTCATCCTTCGAGTGGATCACGAGAGAGTGCGGTCCATACGAGCTTTGTAAAACCAGCGTCAACAGTGGGAAACTAAAAGTAAGAGAGAGAGAGAGAGAGAGAGACATAATATTATTATTAATAAATGTGTGCATGTGTCGATAGAAAAGGGGAGTGGTGAGAACGTCGCTGTGTGTATGGATATGTTTAATATCAGTACTTGGTTAAATTTAGCGTGTTCGCGTAAAACATGAAAGAGGGCTACGAAGAAAGCTGGCAGTGCTGCGGAAGGATCTTCTGTCGTCTCTTAAAAGCGTGGGATGGGGGAGGCGGGGGTATTCTTGTTTAAAAGTTTGCTGCTGACTTACGAAGGTAGCAAGGGAGAGGATAGCAAGCGGTGCTGCAAATTTTCTCTTGGATGATCCGCGGTGGTGGAGGAGGTGGAGGTGGGGGTGGTAGAGGACAGGGACAACAAGGACTTGGAGTTACAGGACAGCATGGTGGAGGAGGCAAACACACTGGTCTTCTGCAAGGCAGTCGGCAAGGTATCTCCTCGATTCTCGGTGGTATCGTTATGGTACAAGTTGGCGGGGGTGTTACTTGAGGGCATTTACTGAAATTTAATTTCACGCAAAACCTTATATGGCGCAGCACATATGGTGTGTTTATCCATTTATCATTATTATTCAAACTCAATATAATGGTATCGAGTCGACTAAACCAATCGGTCCGTTAGTCCGCGTATACTTTACCCAAAATATATATTGCTAAAATCAACCCAAAATCTACCACGAGTTAACGCCTATTATTTAGCAGACTTTTTAATCCATACACTAGATAGTTCGATTAACAAATGTTCAATCGAGTTAAAGTTCGGCAAATACCAGCAATCTATACAGCAAATCAAATATTTCAGATCTTCCATGTCGTTCCATAAAATTTTTATTGGCTTGGGATAAGGAAATGCCATTTTGCAATTTCAACGATAATTAACAAATTTCTCTTTATTTTCTACTCTCGGCACTAAAATTTATCCGGATTGATCCGATTGATGAACAAAATTTTCGTCTAACTGTCACCTGTCATTCTATTGTAAAAATATCTGAATTAATTCCGATTTAATTGCTAAAGTAGCTACATTCAGAGATTACGTATAGTCTATATTCACCTCATTCCAGCAAAATGACGAGTGGAGGGGGATAAATGCACGCACCACAAACGCACATCAACGTAGCAGCATATATTTCTATTTTTCTTACACAAAGGTTCGACTTTGACAGTCTGACATCGCTGACACTGATGCGCGCGATTCAATGATCAAGATATTCATGGCATTCGGCACTCAACATGGGACCACTGTTGAGGGAGCAATGTACCTCATCAACTGTTACTCTTACATCTTATCATTTTATCTGATGGTGTAGTAAGGTTTTAAAAAGAATCACCCCCGATATATATAGTTGCACAGCTGTTGTCTTTGCTGAATCCTATTATTAGGATTGAAAGAAACTGACCTGAGGAACGTACATACGACAAATACCCAAGCAAATTGTGAGAAAATAATCAAATGAGGTATGTATAATCTAAATTTGTTAAAGGGTCTAATTCTCTTTATAAAATAATTCATCATCTTTTAACATATGTACACGCGTCAATAAATAATATGATACATTACTTTACAGTTACGCTAACTATACGTATATCGTCGTAAGGCTTATCGGTTTTTGGATTTGTTTTTACTTGACTAATATTTTGTACAACTTCCATTCCTTTCACTACTCTACCAAACACTGTATGCTTATTGTCCAGCCAGGGCTGGAAAAAGAATATTTCAGAGATTAATAATCGGGTTTCCTTTCTTCACGCACATAACTCTATACAAAATAAATAATAAATCTTCCAACTTACCGTCGGAGTTAGGGTAATGAAGAATTGGCTGCCATTAGTATTCGGTCCGGCATTTGCCATGCTTAAAGTATAAGGTCTATCATGCTTTAAATGTGGTTTAAATTCATCCTCGAATTCCCCACCCCATATACTTTCTCCGCCTGTTCCAGTACCAGTTGGATCGCCAGTTTGGATCATAAAACCTTTGATAACCCGGTGAAATATATGACTATTAAAATAGCCATTCTTTGCATGGACACAAAAGTTCTCCACTGTTTTCGGCACGTCTTTGCCAAACAGATTTAAATGTATATCTCCTAGTGCTGTGTGAATAATTGCAGTATCGAAAATCTTTTGCATATTCGTAGCTTCGGTAGATGAAATAATGTCTTCTTTGGATGGCTTCTCGTTAAATACATCTCTATCGCATTCTTGACTCTTCGTATCTTCTGGTTCGCGTCGTGTAAACATATAAAAGCGATTTTTCTTATGAGCAGTACACAATAATATCGGATCTGGTTTATTCATTTCTATAGTTGGATTTTCAGCTGCTTCCCTTTCCACTGTTAAGGCTGCTTTCGGTTTTTTCGCCCTGCCCTGTAATAAATACATTTTATGATGGTAAGTGTCACCTCTGAAACTATACCGAAATAGTTCACTACAATTACCTGGAATAATGCTAATTGCATTGGTCGAAGATTTTCTGGTTTTCCCATAATTTTTATGCATTTATTTGTATACAAGTTAACAATCTTAATACCCAACATTGTGCTATATAGAATTATGTAGCCAGATTCATCAAAAATTATATTTCCTAAGTTTGTCTCAGTCTTATCTAACTCTCTTTCCATAGCCATTCTGAGATAAAACAAAATTTATTGCATTAGTGGTCATTCAACACACTGCCTCTGAATAATATTAAATTAACATATGATATTTACCGTCTGCCAAATTCCATATTTGGTAATTGTTGAGTCATTTGTTGAAGTTCGGAAAATCTTTGAAGAGTTTCATCGAACACTCTATAAAGTTTACCAGTTAAAAAATTGAATACTCTTACTTTTCTGTCACCGCTCAAGGAAGCAAATCTTTTTCCGTCGGGCGATACTGACAGTCCGCATGGGTAAGTTTTATTCTTGGCAAATTCAAATAAGTCTGTATCCAACTTGGATTCAAATTTAACATATTTTGGAAATTTGAACTCTGTTTTAGGTCCAGTCCAATATTCTAGAATACCAGCTTTGTCTACTGAGATACATGTATCAAACATTGTATTGTACTATGAGAAAAAAAAACAAACAAACAATTATTCATTTATGCATTAAAATGTAAAATATGGGTCAACCTTATATTTAGTATCGTACTTTCATGATAACAACTGGCTTTGTGTGTAATCTTTCAAAAATGTGTAAAGGAGTATTTACACCTTGGCCATCGTAGAGATATATATTATTTGTTTCTTGCGTAGATACTGCAACAGCCGATATTGCATCTCCAGGGGAATAAATCCATTCGACGCATTGTGGTACATATCCCAAATCCATCATATTGATCATATCTTAAAAAACATTTAAAGCAAGAAAATATCAGTTAGAGCATATTCAATTAAAGGAAATCCAACTTAAATTAAATCCATACCAAAATTTATAACATCAAAGACTTTCATAGTTTTATCCAAGCTTATTGTACATGCATATACACCATCGCTGCTAGCTGCCATACAATGAATGGCCATTAAATGAGCTCGAAAATGTTTAACAAATTCTATCAATTCTTCCTGTTTTTTCCAAAATTTAACGTGACCATCACAACTGGCTGTGATGACAAAGTCTGTCCTAAAACCAAATCATTTGTTACAGATTGAGACAAATAATAAAACAACTCAAATGCAGAAACTTACTTTGTTACCAAAATATGAGTAATTACATCTCGGTGCATATACGATTTTTCGTAACATTCGCAGCATGGCAGGTTATCAATATAAACCTGTTCGTATTCCAGAACTAAAATAATATGAAGGATTTGACAAACAGAAAGCTTTTTATACATGAGAGAAGAGGGATTAGAAATAATTAAGAGACATTATTTATAGAGGTTACATCAACCTTTTTGTTTCTTTGCAGGGACAGCTTCGGATGGCAGAGGCCCAACCCAACCATCCTCAGTGTCACTTTCTTCGCGTTCTCGTTTAACCTCAGACATTGGTCTAAAATGATTAAATAAAAAAAGAAATTGATAAATTGCACGTTCTACACACTTGTTTAGAATTTGGATTTGGAATGCCGCGTATCCCGCGTAGTAGTGCGTACATACGACCGACTGCGACTGACGGCGCTCGCGTCGCGTCGCGTCGCGTCGTCGTTCAAGTGAGAATTGAGAAAGTGCTAGTGTGAAATGTATGCATGTACACATCTACACGATGCAACACAACTGCAATTGACCGACGACTGTAACGACACCATTAAACAAAACATAAAGCCTGCGACACACGATGCTATAGCTAGACCTGGATATGATGTGATCGCCGATTGAATTCTAGCACCGTACCCATACGTGTGTGTCTCGTTGCCTTGCTGGGCGCTGGCTAAAGGCTTCTAGCAGTTCTAGCCTAACTAGCTAGCCTAGCTGGTTCTATAGCTGGCTTCGATTGGCCTCTTCAGGCAGTTCAGGCCTGTATGTATGTATGTACATACATACACTTCAGTATGAAGAATTTGGTCTTATGAATCTTATGATATGTCTATAATCGTTGACTAACCGGAATACGGACTATTAGGCTATACATATAGTTATGCACGGCGTATGGAATGGAGGGGCAACTGGCACGTCAAACGCACGGCGGCTAAGTGAGAGCCGTGAGAGGAACACGACGCGACCGACAGTCGTAACGTGTTCTACTCACTATTTACTGCACACAAGCCAGGCGCGTCGTTCCACGCGCCTTGTAATTCCGACCTTACGGATGGTACTATGTACATATGGACGGACTACGGATCAATGCGAGCGGGCAGAATAACATGAACTATTTCAAAGTAAACGATGAACATTCTTTGATCGTCATTTTGTCAATAGATGTGTCGTCGGAAGGAACATTGTCGAAACAGACCTCATTGGTCCAGTGATTTTCACCGTATATTGTTGCAGAAAGTCCTTGATAAATATTTGATATGTCGGCAATCAGCTAAACTACGATCCTAAATAGTAGTAATACATTTACGAACATTATATTGTAATATACAATTAATTATTTATCAATGTACGCATTTTTAGGAAGTCGTAGCACATGTGTATCGACCCTTACATCGAATTAGCTAGTTCATTGGATTATAATTTCAGCCGTATTAAGAACAACTGTAATTTGATTGGTTGTGACGGTGCATCACCATACAACTACATCCAATACACGACCAACCAATGAGCGTTTAGGACGAACGCAGTGGCGATGACTCAATTGGAATTTTATCGTGATTAAACGAGATAACCCAGGATTATATTAATATACTTCTCCAGAATAATTTAAATTGATTTATGGGAGAAGGATGTTGATAATTTTTATAATAATTACGGAATTTAGAAAAGAGGAAGTTAGGGTTTTTAAACATTAATTTGGATCTTGTTGATGTAGAGGGGGAAGCTGGCGTTCGTTGTCACACAGGACCGGAGTTGGCGGGCAGCACAGCGGCGATTGGCCGTTCTTCCCACTCGTAGTCAATGGTCGCCGCAGTCGTCCGGTCGAGTATCGGTTCGAGTTTTCCCAGGAAAACAGTACTTCCTGCGGCCTCATTGTCCCGGACGCATCGGCAAAGTCGGAAAGAAGGTAGAAACATCCTGAGCGTACACCGAGTACAAGAGGTAAGTTATTAATTTGCCGTTTAAAATTTTTCTCCGATATATCCAGCGACGATACTAGGAGTTCTTAGAGCCGCTATGGAAGTCCACACGTGGTCTATAAGCTGAAACACCGAAGCATCTAGCGTTCCATTCCATTGCGATCCTCTATTCCCGGTATCGAAACCGGCTTCCCTGACTCCTATTCCTCAAAAATTTTCGAGCCCTTCGTTAAAAATCGTCGGCCAGTGAGCTGTTTCGTTGATATCTTTCTTAGTTGGATGGAAAAAGAAACTCATTACAGTACGGCGTCACTCGGATGCCATCTTCGCGCCGTGGCGTATGTGCGTACCATCACCGCAAAGTGGGGGCGGAAGCCACGTTGTACGATGAAAAACTCATTTTCATCCTTTTCCCATCTATTCTACGATCGATATACGATATTTTGTCAACATTCCGAGCATCTTGCATCAAAATCTTTCCATTCATAACGGCAAATTCGACGTAGGACGCTTACCGCAACACGTGTACGCTTAATACCCCCTTTGGAAACCAACGGATGCACGATGCCATTTTATATACCCCATATTTATTCCTGATCTGCTTGCTGCAGCTATAGGCCTCCGACTCTGCGGCTTCTCTCTCTAGCTTTGGGCACTCGAGCTCCAACTAGTACCTTCATCCTTATTTTCGCTTTTACGAACTTTGGCGAAGCCACTTTTTCGCCTCAAATTTAGGGATTCTTTCGAATTCCATAACGCTTCATTCTTGCCTCCACTTCGATCCCTTACGACTTAAGTTTCGTTCATCATAGCTGTATGCTGAAACAATTTATCAAGTTCAACATATTTACATATATATGAAACACTATCTCATTTATATGCGTGTGATAGTATTAATTTTTCTGTACAAAATTTTGTTATCAGTGTACCTACTGTGATTATTTTATACTTTGCTTGAAAAATTGAAAAATAATTATTAACCTAATAATCGAATTTTTAGATTTTGTCTATGAAATTGAAGATGTTTGTGCATTTTACTTTGTTTCTTTATTTTTCTATCTCTAAAGAAACCTAGCTTTATTATTTTAATTTGGTAATAATATTTTGCAAGCAGACGGAATCTAAGAAACTCTCTCATGCATTATTATAAGTGTATCTATAATCTTTCATTTGAAGAACTCCTCATTTATACCGGCAACCAGATTATACATTCATGTAACATCAAATATCTCATTTGCGTTGGCAGTGTTTTGCATATCAATCTGGAGGTATTAACATTTCCTTTCGAATGTACCTTTTCAGATATTAAGAACATGAGTTCCAGCGCTTGCTATAAATGTAACCGAATGGGTCATTTTGCCCGAGAGTGTCCACAAGGTGGTGGTGGAGGAGCCAGAGGAGACCGTGGACGTGATCGTGATGGAGGTTTTGGGAGAGGACGAGAAAAATGCTTTAAATGCAACCAGTTTGGACATTTCGCAAGAGAATGTAAGGAGGACCAAGATCTCTGCTATCGTTGCAATGGTGCTGGTCATATTGCAAAAGAGTGCCAGCAGGTTGGTTTCTTATTACGTATCCCTGTATAAAGATGCTTATAGTAATATAAAAATATTTATAGCTTAGAATTGCAGGCTTTTGTTTAATAAATTCATTAATGAATTGTATCATTGATATAGAGCCCAGAAATGAGTTGTTACAATTGTAACAAAACTGGACACATGGCGCGAAGCTGCCCAGAAGGAGGTAATGACTCCGGACGCTTTTCGATGCAAAGCTGCTACAATTGCAACAAGACGGGGCATATCGCTCGTAACTGCACCGAAGCTGGAGGAAAGACATGCTACATTTGTGGCAAGCCTGGTCACATAAGCCGTGAGTGTGATCAGGATGACAGAAAGTAGGAGACAACTGGAATCCTTGTCGCACGCATAACGATAACGACAAACCGTTTACCGTCGCGCGCGCCATTACCGGGGATTGTAGCTAGGTAGGGATGTGCGGACGTATGTCTCGTTGATGCGTATAACCGCTAAACACGTGTTTCGCCATAGTCGTTCGAATATCCATCTCTCCATGCCCAACTCCCGGAACCAACTCCCCGTAACCCTTTAAAATATCCTTTCCCTATGCCCACCGTTGTTCTCTTCGCAAGGGTTTCTTATGTCTTTAAGTTTTTATTGCTGTTACACTACACCAGCATGCGCCGCGAGCGCGCACGCCCATGAAACACACCTATACATGAAACACATTGGACATTAACATGGATACAGTACATTATATGATGTAACAATATGATAAACATTCAATTGAATTAGTATAAGGACATAAATCCTCCGAACCATTGAAATTTCGGATTGTATCGTACACGCAGTTTTTTAAGGTGCAAGATGTATGGATTTTTGAAAAGTGGAGTAAGTTATAACAAATAAGCGTGTCACGTATACAACCACGTATAAATAAACACTGTATTTTAATCAGCCTAATAAACGGTGTCTAGTATCGTTCGCGGTTCAAATGTTGAAATACAAATTTTACACGGACATGACTGAATGAAGGAACTGATGCATTCTAATCAGAAGATAAATGAGAGATGCGATGACTCCGACAGCAATGGCGAGACAGACTATATGTTCCTTTTTAACATCCACGCATCTTGTATCCGGTCCTCCCTCGTGACTCTAGCCGAATCAAGTATATAAATTTTTTTAACTAACGGCAAAAGAAAGAAGCGTGTGAACATGTCGGCCCTGAATACATAAAGGTAAAATTTAGTAACGCTAATTTTTTTAATGTGTAAGGATGTGATGAGGGCTGCTAAGCATTATTTTTACTTTGGATCTATATATGTATAGTTAACAATAGTTTATCATACTAGACTATCTGCAGCCAAGATGGCAAACTTTATATTTCGAGTTTTTCAGTAAGGAGAGAAACATTTTTAAATGTCAATTCTGCGTTGAAAATGTCATGCATGTATGCTTATACATGTATACTCCATGTATTATTTATGTTTCAGTTAGAAGGGAAGATTATTAACTAATAAAATGTAAATGTGTATCTTTTTTTTTATCGTTTTCATCCCATTGAATAATATGACTAGAAATACACTACTCTCTGACTTCCTTAAATTCCACAACGAAAATGATGAAAGCTTTGTTCAGTCGTACAATTTTTATCAATCTGAAAAAAAAAACTGCATGAGATTTACATACGTGCGTAATACCCATAATCCATTTTAAAGACTACGTTATATGAACAATATTGCTACAACCTCAATTATACTTGTTGGAACGGTGTGAAAAGTCGTACAAATTCATGTGGAGCGGGATAGAAGATACATGCGCTATCGTTTGCTCATCGATTGAGTTCTTATCAAGAAGGAAGAGGCTCCGTTAATCTTACTATGTCCTTACATGTTCGTAAAATACATCGTTACTAGATATATGTATATATATATGCGTGCGAATGTGTATATACATATAAACTCATAAGTATGTGCAGGAGCTGTGTTTTGTACTGTAAAAAGCTAGATATACTGTGGTCGTTGCTGGTGACTAATTCCGATGACTTATTTGTATACATCACACGAGAAATATATTTTCATGTACAGAGTACCGCACCAATCTTTTTTATATGTTAGTAAACGAAATTTGTAGATATGAATGTTCTCAGCAGTTTTCGCTATGTATTTGGTACAAATTACACGTGCCACTTATGTAGCACAGAATTTAGAGAAAATCAAGTGGTGTGTACCTGCTTAGTAGACTACGGCTGATAGAATTGTATTACTTTGTAACACGTGTGAAGTCATGTCCTGGGGAGATTCTGGACATGGTGGCGAGAAAGCAAAACGTAACAGGTACACGTATCATGCATCTCCATTCATACATGACACACGCACACACTCTTAACATACATTATTACCTGCAAGTGTAAAACATTTTTTCTAACAATTTAGCACAATTTTTTGTAAGTACGTGCAGAATTATCTGGGAACGAAGCAATTCGCTATGTCCGCTGATTTTAGTAGAGATTCGTTCCGCGAAACTTATGGTACTCGAATTTGAATTACAAGGCCGCTGCTTATGTATTCTAATTTAGTCTAGATAGATTTAGGCAAGTACGCATCATGCGAGTGGAGTGTAACGCGTAATATTTCGTTATATATTTCTCTTTCTATTTTTTTGTAAACTTTCATACAATCCGCGGATAACGGTTCACTCGCACAACCTGTGCGTTTAAGAGGTCAGTGGTTTTACCAGCAGCGACAATGTGTATTAATGTTCGGAAGGAGCCAGGCGTGTCTGACCTTTGGTGGCACAGGGACGTCCTGTGCGTTGTATTCGTAGTTCAGGTGTCCTGTAACAATTTTATACACTCAAACGTTCGGGACTCTTAATTAATTCGATCTCATGTTTCTATTTTTTCTTTCTTTCTTTTTTTTTTTTCCCCCTATAGTGCACTATACGCTAGTGTGTATGACGAGTTTCGGAGGATCACAAATTGTTTTTCGCTATTGGACCGCAATGCATCTCTGGTGCTCTCACTGAACACAGGCTTATAAAAAGTGCGGATACACAAAATTTCTTAAATCGTGTCGTTTTCTAGCGTACGTGACGACGCCTGAAATTTATTTCAACTTTTTTCTATGGCATATGAACATATTAGGTTGTTCGATAATAAGATTTAGATGGGAAAAAAGTCCAAGTGTCATTGATGATGATAATAATGACGATAGTGCATGCAAAAGGTTCATTGATAGCACCATGAGTTTAGTTGAGCTGAAAAATCAGTGCGATTAGGGCACCTGCGCTTTTGTCTCTGCTACAAGACTTACATACGAATATTGTAAAGAATACGACTGTTACAGTGTATGAATTAATTCGACCGGTGTCATCCGGTCACAGCTCGACTTATATTAAACTAATCTAATACTTAAAGAACGAAGACGACGAGGATAAAGAGGAAAAAATAATCTACAAAGTAATAAAGGATTACGGAGTATTTGAAGTTATGTTTTTAAACTGAATTTTTGAAATAGAATGTGTACGGAGAGGTAAAAAAGTCAGATCTTGTTTTTTTTTCTGTTTTCCCTATGATATCGTAGATCTTACCAATTAATCATATACGTTTCTTATTTGCACTCTTACGCATATATCGGGAGAAGCGGTTGATGTATGATACCATGCGATATACTCCATGTATTATTTATGTTTTAATTAGAAGGGAAAATTATTTACTAATAAAATCTACATGTGTATTTTTCTTTTATGGTTTTCACCCTAACATAAGTAGAGTAGAAAAATTCATTGGACTTAATTATCCAATAAAATTTTAAACATAGCTTCTTCGTTTAAAGCTTTATTTATATTTTTTCATTGGTAATTTTCTATTTTCAGTAATGCATGGGATCATCTTAAAAACTGGAAGAAGTATGATACTACTGATATTATTTCATCGAGGATAACTGAGTTGCGTTAAAATGGTACAAACCAAATTTTTATTGTGTGTGTGTATATATATATATATATATATATATATATATATATGATATGGCACACAATCTGTCCGCTTAACTTATATGCCAAATCGATAAATTCATATAAATCGTATCATTTTAAGGATTAAATTCCTATAATATTTCGGTTCAACTCTAAATTAAAATGTTATTCAAAATTAAAAGTTTGTTGGTTTGAAACTTATATCTGTATATTTATATATTGACCTCCTACTAAATAAAAGTTAAATCGTTGACTAGCAGGAATGTAGCTCCGACGTAAGAAGTTTGCTTTGTAATAACTTTGTAGTTAAGAGGGAGAGACAAAAATTGATGTAAGAAATAATTATTCTTAAAAATACTTCCTCTGTGTGCATGAATTTATCAATATTGGTACATATATATATATATATATATATATCTATGAGCTAATTGATTATAAAATAATTGGTACAAAGCAGGATAAAAAAGTATTATTGAGAATAAAGAGAGTTCTCTGAAATATTGCAAAGTAATATATAACGGGAGGGATATTGGAAATGTGGAAAGTGTGTAATGGAGCATCAACGATGCATGTACAAGTTTCATGCAACTGAATTTTTGCTATACCCACAGCGATGTATATTTATATAGACTTTAAAGATATGCGATAAAGTATTTTATTGAAGACTGTTAAAAGCTTAGATTTTTCACTTTTTTCAAATGACTATATATAAAGGAGGTAACATGATTTTCAGTTTTTAATTAACATTTTGCCACCTACGTAAACGTTTAAGTTATGTCCGTCCTGGCCATTCTGGCGCTGTGATAGATTTTGAGAATTCGGAGCCCCCACATGACCCTCATTTCCTAATTTCCTATGCTGGATAAGTGTAAAGGGAGTCAAGGTGGGGGTTCTGAATTCCCACAATCTTTCAACACATGGTTGACTACCTTCACTGTGTCTGACTGCCTGCAGCTACTGGCGGCACCAGGCGGCACTGGCTGTCGCTTCTTAATTCTTATCTGTCCTCCACCTCCACCAAGCTTCAAGGTGGTGCACAGTACACGCACACCACCCTCGCACCGTGTCACACACACAACGCTTATGGCTTATACATATGTATTAACGCGTTTAGCCTATAACCATTGTGTTTCCCCACCTTCACCCTTCCACTCCCAATTCAACAGCCCCCGTCCGTCCATGGTCAATCTCACGTTCTCACTGTGTCTGTCTGCTGTAATATGTCTGCTAACTGTCAGGAATACGAAAATAGGTATTCTTTGGATGATGTGAAGATAGTGGTTAAAGATTAGAAAGTGGGCACGTGTGTGTAAGATTAACACGACAAAATCAAGAATAATGCCTTCGAATTCGAAGGCTATTATCGTGGAAGCCGGTGATACATTTTATTTACGGTAACGACGAGGTGGAATTTAAGGAGTAGGCATAAGAGAGCCGTGTAAGGAAATTTGCCAGGAACCCCTTTCAATTCTGAAAACTAGGTGAGCAATAACAATGGCCACTACTGATGGGATTACCATTGATGACCTTAAGACTGAAATCGAGAGACTCTCGAGAGAATTGGATCTAGCCTCTACGGAAAAAATCCAATCGGCCCAATATGGTCTGGCATTGCTTGAAGAAAAATCGGCTTTACAGCAGAAATTCAACGATCTTGAGGCCCTCTACGATAACACGAAACATGAATTGGATATGACACAAGAGGTTTAACTAAATTCTTTTTTTTGAGCCAGTTATCTTAACATATGTTTTTCCTAGTTAGTTCTTGTTTTGCATTATTATATACCATCCAAATTAACATTCTTGCTGTTAAATGCAGGCTAGATATTTTCATTCTCTTTAAACCATATGCAAATGTTATTCTTTTTATCCTAGGCTTCCAGGCTTTTTCCAATCTTGTAATATTATTTTTAGGCACTTGCCAAGTTTCAAACCACAACAAAATTGACTACAAAGAGCGGCATTGAGCAAGAGGAAAGCCTTCTTCATGAGAGTGCTGCAAGAGAAACTTCTTTGCAGACATTAATCATAGATTTGGAGAATGAAACTAAGCAGGTAGGGATTTTATAATTTTTTTATTTCACCTCTTAAACTAGATGTAATGTCACAATAATACCTTTTAGCTGCGGCATGAATTAGAAAGGGTGCAAGCCGAACGGGATCATGCAATTCAGGAACGTGATGATATTGGAAAAGATCATCAGCAGGGTGAAACTGAAAGAAAAACCTTGAGGACAGAATTAAGAGAGTGCAGGTTTCGTGAAACGAGATTGCTGCAGGATTACTCAGAGCTGGAGGATGAAAATATTTCATTACAGAAACAAGTATCCGGTTTGAGGTCTAGCCAGGTAGAATTTGAGGGTGCCAAACATGAAATTAGGAGATTAACAGAAGAAGTAGAAGTCCTGAATGGCCAAGTGGAAGAATTAGCAAATCTGAAAAAAATTGCTGAAAAGCAAATGGAGGAAGCATTAGAATCTTTGCAAGCTGAGCGTGAAGCTAAATATGCTCTTAAAAAAGAGCTCGATCAACGTGTAAATAGTGAATCTATTTATAGTCTTAATAATTTAGCTCTTTCTATAAGAGGAATTACCGATGATCCAACCATATGTAGCGATGGTGAGGATGACTCACCAGCATTACGTAGAATAGAAGCAGATTTAAAAAATCAAGAAGCTGGGTCATCTACAGGCAAACAAGTTGATTTGTTCTCTGAAATTCATTTGAACGAACTGAAGAAATTGGAAAAGCAGTTAGAGATGGCAGAGACTGAAAAAGCGCATTTGACTCAAAATTTGCGTGAGTCGCAGTATACTGTTGAAAAGAGTCAAGGAGAACTACAAGCATTTATTGCGCGTATAGTTCAATTGGCAGCTCATGTTCAGTCGTTGCATCATTTACATTCAAAGTTACCTGAGCAACAAACTGAGGAAGCCACTCTAGATAAATTAAATCAGGTCCGTTTATGCATAGTGTAGAACGCTAATCATTAAGACTATAAGCAGCACAAAATTATTCGCTCTTTTTGCAGGCTATTACACAATATCATCAATGGAGTACCATGTCGGCTCGTGAGGTATCCCAACTCCAAAAAGACCTAGCAGAACTAGAAGATGGATTAACAATATCTGACTCCACCCATCAACTGAGAATAGAATTGACCAATCTTAGAAATAAGGTAAGCAGCTGCTTATTATTCTAATATTTATCTTTTATTGATAATTTAATAGTCAAGCTAACGTGTAGGAGGTCAGAAAGGTATATTACGGTAATTCCTAAAAGAAAAGAAAAAAAAAAATTATTGCAGCAAAGCCTTAAATATTTAGGTAAAGGCGAAAAC
This sequence comes from Prorops nasuta, assembly GCF_024137725.1. NCBI lineage: Eukaryota > Metazoa > Arthropoda > Insecta > Hymenoptera > Bethylidae > Prorops > Prorops nasuta. The sequence continues at coordinate 114,111 of NW_027116878.1, read as the reverse complement.
TTGTGATATTTCAGATCCCTGCAACAGAGGCAATTCGTCGAGAAAAGATTGGAGCGCATGGCCCCTCTGACGTATTTACCAAAAAATTTCCTAATCATTGTTTCAGCTCTTTATCGATCCGTACATAGTGCTTTTTAGTGTTCTAACTGCATATCGAGTTCTGCTTTTTCACGTTTTAATGTTTTAACAAAACATTACAGCTACTGACGACTTTATCACTATTTCTTTGATACTAGGCCCATCTGCGAATACATTTAACAATATTTACAAGTATGTTATCACAAGTTATTCCAAATATACATGTACGGATTGTAATTGCTATGCATCGTGGCTTTAAAGAAAGAATGTGCTTAAGAATTAGAAATTAAAGGAATATTCATGAAATATTCTATCTCCTTTACTTCACTTGAATCTAACGTAGCATGAGTCAAAGTCGCGGAGTCCTTTTGCACGATATTCGGTTGAAAATCGGCAGTCGACTGCAGAATATTTATCGTCCAATTTTCATCAGATATTACAGTTCTTCGGCTGAAAATAAATCTGCCAGATTTGCAAGAAATATTAATTGCCGCATATAATTAGTAATTCACTTGGATCATGTCATAATACAAAACTTTTTCTCATTACAGCTTTTAGACACCGAACAGAGAAGCATGCAGCTGGAATCTGATGTTTCCATTCTTTCAAAACTCGCAGCTGAAGCTAGTGGGTCACTGGATTCTGCTCAAAATGATTTACAGATCATTTCGGATGAACTGGCGCAATTATATCATCACGTCTGCACAGTAAATGGGGAAACACCATCCAGAGTTGTACTGGATCATGAGAAAATTGTTCCTGAAAAGGAGGAAGATAGCGACAAGATAGAGTGGTGTAGAGCGCTGTTTAAATCGGACGTTATGGTGAAAGATCTGGAGAGCCTTAGCAAGGCGAAGGAAATAGCCAAATTTATAGAAACGGCAATGGATCAAATAAAGCATCTTCGAAGTGCAGTCGAGCACACAATCGAGTTGTCGAATATCAAGGGATCGCAGTCTACCATATGTAATGTTTGTGAATGTAGGTTATTTTTTTTTTAAGAAGTTTGATCGAACGAAAGACTCGATTTTCTGTATGATTAACCACAATAATTAATTTCTACAGCTAATGTCAACGAAAATAAGGCAGAGGTAGCAGATTTACAAGAGCAAGTTTTAAGGCTAAAGGCATTATTGTCAGCTAAGCGTGAGCAAGTAGCTACTCTAAGAACTGTATTAAAGTCAAATAAAAACACTGCTGAAGTTGCTTTAACCAACTTAAAGAGTAAATACGAAAATGAGAAGAGCATTGTTAATGAAACTATGTTGAAGTTAAGAAATGAACTAAGAATGTTGAAAGAAAACGCTGCAACATTTTCAAGTAAGTACATTGTAAATCTTTTAATAATATACAGCAAATCAGTCTATTTGACCGTTTCAATATTTCTGTGAAATATAAAATAAAATTGCATTTATGAGATTATTTTAAAAATGTAAATTTTAAATAAATTGCCTAATTTCTTTGCATGTTCATGTTTTTATCAACAATTAATACAACATTGTTGGATGCAGTTTTAATGTTAACATTGATGCTAATACTGTGCTCTATTTCCACAGATTGCTCTATCCTATTGTTGACTACCGACTTAAATTGTCCCGTTGCTATATGATTTGCATTTAACATATTTCTTACTGATCGAATCTTCTTCATTACATAAAAATCTAAATTTATTTCTCGTTACCTCTTTTAATGTCTGTCTTGTATTAAAATGTGCTAACCATCGACTCTTCAGGTCTTCGATCTGTATTTGCCGCCCGATGCGAGGAATACGTCACGCAGGTAGATGAACTCCAAAGGCAGCTGTCAGTAGCAGAAGATGATAGGAAAACGTTAAATCAACTTCTTCGTCTAGCGGTACAGCAGAAACTTGAGCTCACAATGAAACTGGAGCAGCATGAAGTTGATCGTGAACTACGAAATACAAGAAGAAACTTAACAGGAGCAAATGGACGAGGTAGACCACGATTGTCACAACAAACGAACCGTCCTCACGTAAACAGAGATTTCTTCTAGAAAATGATAAAGATGTGGAGCAAAATCTTTTAAAACACACAAGGATTTGAACATTTCAGCTTTCTAGTGTGATCTTTTAGGGAACTAGCGTCGAAAGTAATGCATGAGGCAAATAATAGGGTGAGCTTACTATGACGCTACGATTTCAATTAAAATGATCATAACGTGAAAACTTATTTTCATTTTTTGGCACAATTCTTATTACAATATTTTTAATTTAATTGACGATATGCAGAAGTGTGTTATTGAATAATATAATAAAACGCGGCCGTCCTAACCATTAAAATGATCTCTTTTATATTAGGGAAGCTTCGAAATATTCATTTTCTTGTTTTCTTTTTCTGCTCCATGTCATAGGACCCTTTAGAAACATTGCCTTTTGTTACCACTATTGTTAATTAAAATTCCTAAAGTATGTAGAAGAATATTGATGTCGGGATATTGATCAGTTTGACCAAACAAATGTTGAAATTGCAAAATTTTGATCACTTTAAATTTGTTTTTGCATATTTTGGTATTTTATTACAAAGTTATATTTTAATCTTTTTAAATCTTGCAATTATATATTTCACATTTTTATATTTATTTTATTTTAGTCTTTATTTTTTCAAATTTGTGCGCGGCCGGAAATTAAATTAAACATTTTTAAAGTAAAGAACATCAGTAAAAAGCCCGTTCTTTATACAAACAGAAGAAATACAACATTTTGAACTTATAGAGACAATATTGACGTTACTCGAGAATGTAGCATTTATAATCAAAGTAGAGGAGTACTATAGTTGAGTAGAGAGAAAGTCCAACGATAATTCAAAGTAGTCTTCTTATGGGCAAGATATTCTCTAATTATTATACTTGATTCATTGTAGAATTAAATTATTACATATATTTTTGTGACAAGACAATATTGTCGTCTGTAGCGTACGTTTTTAGTAAATTTTCCTTAACAATTTTATTATAACCCATCTTTATAACTTTGCAATGAGAAAACAGTGAATTGCAATGCTTTTTGTTAAGATTCACACTAAGAATTCTTTTTTTTATTATTATAATAATATAGCTTCCGTTATCCATATACTTCTATAAGTTATACGTGATCGCCATTTGTATTTATTAAGTTTTAAATTAGACCTTAAATTGGTCTACATCAAAATTGAATGCTTGATTGTGAATGTCTTAGGATTGGTCCAATCATTCTTGACGTTCACAGATTTATTTCAAATCGTTTTTTAATGTATTAAAATTGAATATTCAAAAGACTCCTGAAAATCGATATTCGTCAATATAAATCGATTGTTCATTTCCGGACGACTAAACATGCATAAGAGAAGGTAGTATTTCGAAAGATGTAATGTGTTTGTGCTGCCGTCGAGACACTATCATAACTCTTGATAGGCGTGTAATCGGTCTAACATGGCTTTAAAACACAATTGGCAGCTTGAAAAAAGTGATCTTACTAATTTTTATATCTATTTATAAAATAACTCTTAAACATTAGTAATACTATATTCGATACAGCTTGATCACCAATTTTATTCTCGTTAAGTAGATTTTATTTCTTTAACTTTATTTTTAGGACGAAATATTTTTATCCTTTTTAACGTAAGAGTTTCCTTGTGTTTTTAATATCATGTTGCATAATAGAAATTAATATTAGCCGAAAATTTTCATTTTACATTGACGCAGCTCTAAAGAATAAAGGGATAAAAATTAACTACCCTCTTTATTTGTTAATGTACGTAGAGAAAGAAGCATTTTTCCGACAAATTTCTTGTGGATTGACCACCTGCTACTGTAAAACTGTTGTCAAAAAGCGAAATTTATTAATCTGTGTACTTTCCGCAGTGGACAAAACGCCAATAGCGTTGAAATCGCAAAAATTTGAAAATCGATTAATATTATGAAAAATATTATGTTTCGGAGACATATAAGTTTCTTAACTTTAACCAATGCGCATTTGAGATTGTAGCATTTAATATTGAAAAGCTCGCATTTAAAATTATACGAAGGACCCCGTGAGTCCTATAAATGGGAGCACTATTTTTTATCAACTATTCCAGTAACTGGTCTGACGGACTGCCCAAAACACTTTTCTAAAGTACTAATAAGTCGTGGTGTTTGCATCAAATGTATAACGTTTAAGTAAATATGAAAGTTAGCGAACGCATGTGTCACAGTAGAACGAATTGGAAAAAAAACGTGTAGTGTAAGAAATACCTTGTTATAAATCTTTGCAGAATTAGATTATGAATTAAAGTTATATGTTAGGAAGTTAAAGGTAAAATTTAAATATGCTTCGGCGTATTTATTAACTTGTAGTAGAATTCTGTTGAATTGACGAAACTGTATCCATAATTATTTCGGTGCATATTGAATAACATCGTTTAATTCAATAGGAGCCGATGAGAAAATGCATGGGAAATGAATTTCGTGATGATACTGCAGGTGAATTCTTGACCATTGATATTTCCTCGTAATTAATAAATTCAGTATCTTTGCTATTTATTTACCATATTTTTTTAATAAATCTAACGTTAATATAGTTTACTTTTGAAAACTGTTCACATTCAATTTCTTAAAATAATAAGAATATTGTATAATAATGCATACCATCACATAGCGAGATACGAGAATTATTTAAAAATAATAAGATTCTTTGTTTAGCTGAAATTCGCTGCATTTTTTTATATTTCGTGCACTTTTTATGATGTCATCTTGTACAAACTATAATGACAGAAATACCAAAGGTATGAGAAGAAATGTTGCTGAAACGAACAAACCTATTACTAAATCTCGCGAACTCCTGGACGAATTAGTATATCAATAGAGTGTTTTGGAAAGCTTTCGGATCAACATTAAGTATACATGATAAAAATAAAAGGATCCTATATTTAAAAAACTCAATGTGACTTTCGTATTGTCTTAACGGTAAGCTTCAAGATTGAAAGCTGTGGGCGAAAATGTGCAGTAGTCGAAGCTACGAAACTTTGAACAAATTTTATATTTATAATTTTAATAGATTGGAAATTTGAGCAAAGTTGAGGAAATTGGAGCCTCATCTCATTGAGCGTCCATTTCACAGCTCTATATACAATAGTACGAAGGGTCGTGCTAATAAATAGTGAAGAGTAAAAGGGTATAATAAAATCATAATAATGTTTGTCCAGAAGGATGAGTAAAAATTGGTTTTCGATTGATGTGAAAACGATTTTGTGCTATTTCCTTTTGCGATCTTATTAGAGAGTGTATGTGCTCGGCATGTTATGCAGGATGTTCGATTATTTTATGCACGCAATATACTAATATTCACATGTTTGCACACATTATAAAGGCGATTTCCCATGCCAACCTATAGCTTATCATTTTATAATTACGTGATTTGCGCAGTAAATTTATACTTGATAAATAATAGAACTTGGTAGCACTTTACTAGTCATGAATCTATATATCGTTAGCTACTAACTGCTTAGCAATCTAATTATCATTGTATACATATAAATTATATCACTGAAAAGAGAATTATCGGTTAAAACTTGTAGATTTGACGTTCGCTGCATAGAATGTTTAATGCGAATAATTAATAATCGTATGATAAGTAAATTTACAATTTGACCTATTTTATATGAAAATATGTTTCAAGAGTTGTGTGATTTGACTCGATCGATGGAACATCCTGCAAATACATTAAATATTGCATATTATATATAATATTATAGAATCGCCCTGGATCATCTTTAATGAAATCTGTTATTATTGCTATTAGTATTATTGTTTTTTATGATTAAAATTATTGCAATTGTACATTAATTATTATAATATTGTTCGCGAATTAACGGGAAGGCATATATATCGACATTACATAGGGGTTTTGTCTGAAATCTAGGATTTCAAGGGTAGCGTTGCTCAAAGATTTAGTTGTTTTATCCGAAAGATACTTGTTCGAGGATTCGAAAAAGCCGTTGTGGAAATTGAGTCTGTCTTGACATAAAAATTGTTTTTCAATAAATAAGATTTCAGACGGAAGTGGCTATGTAATGCTGTTGGTATTCAACTTGCTGTCAAGGGCGAGTACTCACAGAGAATTTATCGATTGTTCATCGATTATTAATTGACGAATCAGTTGTCACTATTACATTTGGATCATGTGATTGTCACAAGATCATAACGCCTGTGTCTAAAATACTTTACTGTTTACAACTCACTCTATTCCATCCTTTATTAGACACGTTTTAAATAAATATATTTCACAATATTCTTATTATTTATTTATATATTAATTTTTCCTTTTGTTTAAGATTATTGAATACTTTCAATATTTTTCATTATTAATAAAGTAGCGTTATACGCGTTAGGTTAACCGAATTTTGTACAATATAAGATTTTTTTAATAAGTATACTTGGTTTGTACGAATAAGACAAGTGCATTCTACGAGCAATGTATGTAGTATTATAATATACTATCACGATGTGCAATTTAAATTTATTAAATTATTTTTAAGATAAGGAGGCTTGGTACGATAAGTGCTGTGAAGCTTTGCTCTACTAATATCTTAATGTATTTAGACACAGGTGGAATTAGTTTGTGTCCATAAACCGAGCCATTTGCAGTCCACCGTCCCCTTCGAAAAATACGCACCATCGTCAGAGAATCGAAAGCAGAAAAAAACTTCCTTCTCTCTATACTCTTATAAAGAAGCACAATTTCTATCGAAGGTGTCACTCGCCAATAAGGCTGGCTCTCATTATATTCGCCAATTTGTCTTCGACTTTACCTTGCCGTCCGCGCAATTTCCAATTGACTAATTGTAAGCGCTAGCTCGCAGCAACACAGCATCTCAAGAAAATTCTATATAACCTTTATTGTTACTATTGTTAATCGTATCTTCTTTGACAATGTCCAATTAGTTAAATGAGAAATCTACAATTAGCTATTAATACTCGACGATCGACAAAAATGATGGAATAAGAAGCATAATTAGAAAAAGTTGAAAGTTGAATTTTGAATTAGAAGAATGTGCGTCGAATATTAAGGGTTAACAAAGACGTATGCGAGTATAGTTATAGTTGTTGAAGCGCACAGGTTTATAGGTTTGTAAAACAATTTGCCAAAAATATTCTGTCCTTTCGAGGGACGAGCGATGTCCCTCGGTACACACTTGGCGTCCTTCTTAAAGTTCCTTGTATCATGCGTGCGTCGAAATACAATGGAGTGTCTGCGGTATCGCAAGTGCGTACATCTATAACTAAACGAAGAAGGATGACGAGATGAAACAGCTTGATTGTAGAAAACCTATTAAAATATTACTATATATTTATGAAGGAAATACCACACGTGAATAGCTGTTATATTAAAATTAACTGTCTCTCTCTCTCTCTCTCTCACCGATAAATGTATTATCTCTCTATCAAGAATTCGTCATAAAATCAAACAGCAAAGTTGGAAAAAGAGGCGCTTTTAGTGAAACGGAGATTATTTTTTTTTTAAGAATTGTAACCAATATACTTATACGGTAGTTGTCTCGATTAAATCGTTTTATTCCAAATGAGGGGTGGGAAAAGAAATGTTTTTTTATTTCTTCCTTTGGTTTATTTTTTTTTTAAACTGGACAAAAAAAATTCGAACGATGAGTGAGAGAGAGAGAGAGAGAGAGAGAGAGAGAGAGAGAGAGAGAGAGAGAGAGAGATATAATTATGTGAATTAATGGGTTCTGTGAAATTGGGTTGTGTCTTTTGAAGTTTCCGCAGGATCAGATTGCGTCCCATCCGGTGATTACTGACGGTGGTGCGTGAACAATTTAAATCATAATACGAGACACTAATAGGAGAGAATATTACAGCTGGTTAGAGTTAGGAAAGCCAGTTGCGAGAAGCGAGCATAGGATAAGGCCGTAAGCGATCAAGGGACTGTGTACCATGTGGCAAGCTTGTTATAAGTACTTGGTATATACTACTTGGACAAAGTTTGCCACGGGCAATGCATGTTTTGCACTTACAGGGTCCATGTTGCGTGCGAGGGAAGACATGCTCCAACCACACACACCTCTTATTCGTCATATCTTATGCCTGATGGAAAAAGCCACATTTCTCCTGAGATTTTACAAATTATATTTTTTCATGCATATAAAAGTACCAATAATAAACGCGATTGTATCGATGGATTATATATTTTCAGTATAATAATCAAGCGAGCTTTCTTCGACAAGATTTCGATTCTGTTTAACAATCGTTTGGTATTTAGCAACCGAGTCGGCCGAATCAGCCGATATCGCCTGCGCTCGTTGCGCTTAACGTTATTTAATCACAAACATGGACCCTGTTTATTGTAAATACTGTAAATGCACTTTAGCGCTATTGAATCATTAAAATAACAATATAGGTTTATTCACGTTTTATATATATTTCGACACTGGACGGCTCTTATATTTTCTTCGTAGACATGTATGATATTATTATATATATATATATATATATATATATATAGGTATTGTAATGTATAGTATAGCCTTCGACAAACCTGACGATGTTTATTATAATCGTTTAGGACGAAAAATGCTGTTTCCCCGTTTTATCAAGAAACACGGAAGATATTGATTGTATTAAGATAGAAACTGGAGGTTTAACGTTTGAGTAAATGTTCGCCGTATATATATATATATATATTGATTTAATTGTTCGAGCGCGCGCGGCTAATACAATTAACTATAGCCTGCACGAATGTGCCCCGATACGTATGGTGCCTGACGCGCGACGCAAAGTTCACATTGTTGTTCGTTCAATTCACAATCGCTCATGTACCGTCGGCTTTTCTTTTTGTAATATAGAGTGAAATATATATAACCATTTGTAACACACACAATTGTTTGTCTATTCATTTACAATTGCAAATCTCTGCTGAGAAAGTCCCTTCGATGCATAATTTAAGGGTTAACCTATTGATTTTCGATCATTGTCTCACGCGCAAGGCAATTTTCATTTTGACAATTTTAGGGATAAATGCGCATGCATGGCGAAACGGGATACGTTGAGATAACTTATTTTTCTGCTCATCCCAGCAGCTCGATTAATTATTATTTTATTCTACTCGTATATATGCGCGAGAATTAAATAGTTTGAAAAAATAATTGAATAATTATATTATACTTGTTTTTCAACAGACTTTCTCAAATGATTGCTGCCAAGTTTACTTTGCTATATACTAAATAATAGTAATAATACATGAGAATTTCACTTTACCAACAGAATTCTGCAAGTAATGATGGAAAGTGTTATTAATACGTTTAACGCTGTTAAGGAAATTTCATAAGACGCACTTTCCACCGCATGGTGATTTTGTCATTTGCAGTAGAAATAGTGCACGCTTGGTCGGACGATGACGCGACGCGACGCGACGTGGCGCGACACGATCAAAGAAAACTTGTCGAGATTTACCCTATCCCTATCTTTTAGCAGCTTACAATTACAGTTGCAGTGTACCTTTTTACAATTAAACTTTCTTTGTCATTCAATTCATCGTCTATATAGGTACTATATTTGCTTCCTTCGTCAACTCGTTAAGGTGAAATCTTATAAAGTTTCCAGAGAACTCTCTCCGCTAGAGCTGCACAGGCTTCAATTTGTTACAACTATAATTAAAATATTTCATAATCTTGGATCTGCAATTCAAAGAACTGGCTTGCCGGATCGAGTGATTAACGGTGTAACTTGTTTATTTTTCAATTGCAGCAAAAAGAGTGCTAAAAATTATAATATTTTTCCTCGTATTTCTTTCTCAAAAGATTTCGTATTTTATCAATTACAACTACGCGCTTCTCCTCTATTATTAATACCATCGATTTTCTTATTTTTGACCAGAAGAAACCTTATACTGTTTATACTATTGAAAAATATTAAATATACCTCGCGCACTTTTTTACCAAATTTTCCGTATCGAGAAACCATTCTCATATAAATTACAGTGAAAAACAGGTGTATATCAGAGTTACCGCAGTACGTCTTTTGTTCGTATTTATAGGCATGACACTATATCAAAAATTGCTCTAACATTCCGTGCCAATTAAAATTGAAGAAGCAAACTAGTAAGGTTTAATTATTTCCAAGAAAATTTGTAATATTTGGATGAATTTTCATTTAATCCATTTGGATCCCTGAAGTCATTTAAAGTGGATAAATTAAGCATCCATGCGTATAATATAAATTAACAATTTTTAATGACATTTTAATGTTTTCTTACTTTTTATATATTTACAAAGACTATTCGAAGATTGCAAAAGGATTACATAGAAGGTTTTAGAGTTATTCAATAATTAAAGAATAATATATCAATTATACTGTGCCTTATTATCTTGTAGCTTATGTGTTTTTAGGTTACAATATATTTCTGCATGCCTGTTCTACAGCTCTAACAGTAATTAATCTTTCTTTAAAAACCCCTGTGTATACATTTGCTAGTATATATTTATGCGAAAGAGCGCCGCTTCATATTATAATTTATCAAACAATCGTTAGAGGTAGAAAGCGCAATGGAATGAGAGTTTGCAAACGATTCGAAATTGTCAGGTAGTTGGCTATGTTGGTTGAATTTGATTTTAGTTGAGAGAGAGAGAGAGAGAGAGAGAGAGAGCTGAATGTATACAGGGCACGCGGAATGGCTTATACGGTTAATGTAGCGACGCAGCATAATTAAATCTAACCACCTTAAATGTTGCGAAATGAAATCACGCCTGGATAAATCAAAAGTTTGCAAACTGCGTAGGTAGGGTGTTTCGAGTGAGCCAGTCTCTATATGAAGCTAAACGTTTATCGCGCAAATAATCATTAATCGTATACGCATACTTTTCTTTCCAAATAATATATTTAGCAAAGAAGATAATTGCATGATACTTAAAAAATAGTGTTCTCTAAAAATTTCATTATCACATCAAGTAAATTCTAAACACACATATACGTATAACCTATCTTGCTTTTGATCCACTATTCAAACTGCCAAACGAAACATCAATCACGTATACATGTCGTAGATTAATGGATCGGCCAAGTTTTATAAATAAAACATTTACACTAGAAAGTAATTGCGCAATATAAAAGATGAAAAAAAGTCTCATATATAAATACAGCGATTATAAATGATGTTTGCTTTTCCACTTGGATGATTACCTACCGGATGTCTTTTTAGCTTTTTTTGCAAATCTACAGGTGAATCACTCGGGACAAAAATATATATAGGAAATGAAAAAGAAGAAAGAGATTTCACGGAAACATTACCTATAGATATGGAGTAATGCGGTTTTTCCGGGTTATCGCCATTTTTGTTGTACGATATATTATATTGTCATGTGCATCAGGATACTGGCAGGCTGGACTAGGAGGAGGAGAGTGCAGTTGGCAACTTTTCCAATGCGAATGTCAGATGAAGCTTGGCGAGCTCCATGAATAAATTATAATAAATTAATTAAAAGATTATAGTGGAAAAAGTAAATGCCTGCAGTAAGGGTATTGCTTCTACAGCAGAGAGAGCTTTACGCTTAATTTATGGAGTAGACGTGTATATAAACGTTGTTGACGAAGGATCTCCTGCCAATTCCCCAAATGAATCGATCATTCTGACAAAGGGACGGATACAGCAAGATCAATATATATATATATATATATGTTAGCCTATAGTGCCATTACTAATTAGCAATGTAAATCATGATAAGGAAATTAATTTTCCCTATACTCTCGCTACGCGCTCTACGTATATACATACGCGTCTACCCTCTTCGAATCTCAATCATTTTTCAGCATTTCGTGCGCACGATGAAAACTGCTATAATCATCATATAGCCATATTATTGCAATATGACTATTTTAAGGGATCGTTAATAAAGCTCTGAGAAATTTCAAAACAATAATAATTTAAACATTTTATTCAACTGCTTTGACTGACATATGGCATGACCTTGCAAGTGTTGTATGGCAAAGAGCCGCATCGACACACATGTATATATGTATATTATAAAAGTATAAAGTTCCGGGGGGCTTCACTTGGCAAAACACGTGGACAAGAGCACGACGCGCTTCATTTTCATAAGGCGATCGCGAGAGAGACGCGTAGCAATAATTTCTATAATAGTTATATACATTTTTAACGAGTAGTTTAACGAATCAGTGTCAATTAACTAAACGTCTTTGCTGGGTTGACGTAAAAAATTCCAAGCGGACGTCTTTTCACAATATCGGCTAGTCTTCTCTTCTTAAAGAGAGAGAGAGAGAGAGAGAGAGAGGTGGGATGTGGCCGCGTGCCAAAACTTTCAAGCTGTTAGCTCGCGTCCATATTTGAGCCGTTTCCCGCATGCAGGCCGAGCAGGCAGGCACGGGGCCGGGCACGGGCGTCGGGCAGCGCGAGAGTTCTCCCCACCCTCGAAACTTATTCCTTTCCTTCCCCCGGAGAACTGCTCAAAATTAGCTCCCCCCGCCACCATGAGTAAATCCACATCCGGTCATTGGATTTTCTAATAATTATTTTACACTATATATATATATTAGGAATATGTAGGAAAGGGATATATTATCGCGATGAAGAGAAGTTCTGCTGATCGATAATATATATATTTAAGGTATTTTGCATGCATTGGAATTGGCAGGAAAAATGTATAGGGTAAGTTGGGGGAACCGATGGAAATAGTCGAATCGTAGATGCGCCATGACGTTTTTAGGAATGAACGATGGATGGTCGATCTTGTTGTGGTTGATATGATATTTTGGAGAAGCTGAACGTTAACTGCGCTGGCGAGCCGCCAGCTAGATCCACCACCAGTTAAATCCCCGTAAGTATATTTCTATGCTTTTTGTAGAAACACGCTACCTCTTCCTTCCCCTTTGGAACAACTCCTACACCGTTGCTACACGCTCCTTGATAATTCGAGCGCGGACGCGCGCGCATATCCGCAAGCTTCGCATTTTCTTTCACATTGGTCCGAGGATTAATTTTAAGCCCAACATTTTTATAGCCATACTGTACTGACCGTTTATCAAATCTTGCTTGCTATATGTATAGTTGCTATTAATATTTATATCTCTCGCCTCTCTGTATGCTATGTGTGTGTGTGTGTGTATAATTAAAATATATTCTTTTTAGCTATACAAATTAATCTCACACTGTCTGCTACTTAAATCTATTTCCCTTTCACTTATACCATGCACTTCTTTCCTGCAATTAAATTTTTGGTAAATGGTCTACAATTTTATAGAGGAAATATCATTTTAAATCTGGGGGAAAACCTCTTATCCTTATACCTACTACTTAAAAGTAATCCAAGATATTTTTTCTTCGCAGAGACATTTCTTTCTTGGTAAACATCTCCTTTGCTGCTCCATTACTTTTGAAAAACAGCAGATTCTCTCTCGTCGAGAAACGAATATATTTGTTCCTTATATTAGACTGCGGATTTTGCAATAATATTCCGTACCAAATCTTCCTTATACCGAAATGCATGTATTTACTTTTATTAAATTACTAAAAAAACCTAAAGAAATAATGAGGAAGAATTAGAATTTAAAGGGAATGACACGATGCTGTTAAGAAGAATTATGTTCATAGTACAAAAAAATCTGCTCCTCCTATATAAATAATCTTAAGAATTATTAATTTCAAGCAAAGTAAAAAAAAACACGTTTTGTTTTTTATTTTCCTAATGGTACTTACTTCACTTTGAACAGTCATACAAGGGGAATTTTTTTGTTTTTTCTATACAACCGTTTGTTTCTTATAGCATGCATATAATCATCTATATATAGCTTTTATCCCGGCCGGTAGCTTTCCAAAACACTTTGGAATTTATCATTTGATCCACACAGTTGTCTAAAAAATATTTCCATTTGAAATAATAAATGCACACGAACACAGATACGAATGTGTATGCGCGTATACCCGCGGCCACACAAGCACATGCACTACTTCAGAGAGACCTACGCCTATCAGCATTTTCAAATGAAAATTTCTCCCAAACAACTGCGCGAATGAAGTGAAAAACTTGTGAGAGGGATTTGCAAAGCTTTTCGTAGATAGGCTACAAAAATATCCAATAAAAACAGGGTGGTTTCGTTTGAAAAATCGGTTTTACTTTTCTATTATATCCATAGAACATTTCGAGGTCAAATAAGTGTCGCCATAAATTAGTCTAGAAAAAGTAAGAAAATAAAGAAAGATTCGTAGCCTTTTTTTTTACATTTGTTTACAACTGCATTTCGCGTTTCTCAATATAATTAATAATGGGGGAGAGCGATGAGACTTTACGAACACCCCGTATAATAGTTATATGATTTAGCAAGGTTCGCGAAGAAGATTGAGTCGACGTACGGGCTCCACTTGTCGGAGTTAACACGTTCCGTGGAGGGGAAAGATGAGGGAGGGGGGTGTTTCGTAGTTATTTATAAGTTCGAGGGTCGTCGTTTAACCTTGCCCGACGTGGACCGCCAGGCATGTCACCTAAGCGTTTTATTACGATATTCCTACGCCGTCTTACGTCTCGGTCCAATTGGGTCAGGTCCACGCCTCGTTTTCCGTCGCAAAACATTTATATCGGCAAATGTTTGGCGGAAAAAAAAACTTGCCATTTCTTAACTGTCGCACACGTACATACGTCTCTATAATATATGTAGCATTGAAAGAACGCTTCGTCTACCATAAACCGCTCATCGATAACCGGTTTGCCCAACAGATCTTTCATTGTTGTGCGTTTTTTTATTTCATCATCAATTCGGTCGATATTTGAGATGATACAGTGGGAATGAAGCCGTTGTATAGACGAGAAATTTTCTAAATCCGAATAAAAAGGATTTCGGTGCGCGGTGCGAATAAGAAAGCGTGATTTTCTGTCAATGTGCCAAAATAAAATCCACGCGAAATAATAATAGGGCTGTGAAATGATGTATGTGCGCGCGAGAAGCTGCAGGTCTAAAACGCAAGCTTAATCTGACTGAGCGAGAGCGGCTCGCACGTACTACGGCTCAAAGAATTTCTCACCTATACACACTAAACGCGCGCTTCCTCAACCTTAGGTCGACCACCGTCTCGACCATGTGTAATTCAATATCCCGCTGCCATTAATGACTCGAATCTAATCTCACTCTTCTTCCTAATATACAATCTCCATACTTTATACCGCTCTATTTCTCTACCCTTTATGCTACTTTACATATAGAATTATTATGCAATCTATATGTGTATATATATATATATATATAGAGAGAGAGAGAGAGAGACGTAAGTTTCTCTCCTTTTAAACATCAGATAACTTTTAAACTCGATGGTCAATCATTTTCAATGTCTTAATTTTCTCTCTCTCTCTCTCTCTCTCTCTCTCTCTCTATATATATATATATATATATATATATCAATTGATACTCCATTAGAAGACACACGAGAGCCGTTGGAATGAAATAATCTGCCATTTCATCAGCAGCCATGCTACAATGCTATTGTTAAAAGTATATGCAATTTTATATAAGAATTTTCTGCAAAACTATACGAGATGGGGCAATTAGAAATTGAAGGCGGTGATAAATGAATAATTTATATATGTCTTTATATAAAAGGAATTTAGTACTAGAGATATATGCCATTGGTTTTTCATCCATTTTTTCTGCCTCGAGTCGAATCCGCTCGTAAAACTGCTCTGACACGTGGAGTTTCCAAGGTATTCCAACTTTTAGATGCAGAAACAGCTGTTTTTCACTCTTCTTTTTTCAACGATTTACACTATTGGCAGTAGCTGTTAGCTATGCAGCGGCGTTCTACATTTTCTTGAAAATAATTTTACTTGGCCATGCAGTCGCGTGACTTTCAAAAACTCAAAAATTCTCATAGCTCCTGGCTACTGGACATAGGAGACCTGTGTACAGGAGGTAGGGACTTTATAACTCTTTTGAACAAGAATCGACCTACTAAATGAGGTTGAAGTTTAGGGTAAACCATACTAAATGTCATCAAGACGTTTTACTGTGCTTGGTAATTTTTTTTCTTAATTCAATACGTTAAGCGTTATATTAATCAGTTTCCGAATGTTAAAAATTCAAATTGATATACATCAACAAAATAAAAGGATATCGCGCAATAAAATGAAAGATATTTTAAAACATTTATTCTCTAGTAAAAATGATTTTTAATATATATTATAAAACTGTCATTATTGTGGATTGTTGAAAATAGTCACAGAAAATGGCTGTTTTTACGCCTAAAAGTACTAAGTATAATGCCCTGGAAAGTCTGCGTATATGATAGAGAAATTGTATGACAGGATTTTGTTTAAGCGAGAGAAACTAAATAAGAAATCATTGTGAATAATCACACAAGTATTTCAATTACTTTCATTTTCTTTACTTCTGTATGTAAACTAATATCCTTATCTATAAAGATTCAGAAAATTTAATAATTTTAACAACTATATTTCAAGCAGGAATGCATATAAGTATATATATACACCATGAGAGAGAGAGAGAGAGAGAGAGAGAGAGAGAGAGAGAGAGAGAGAGAGAGAGAGAGGACGAAGGGGCGATCTTTAAAGGCATATTTAATTCTTTTCTTTCTATATTATTATTTTAGTAGTTTGTTATAGTGGCACATTTTTCAAGTTTCGATCGACCAAGTTGGTTGGAAATGTGGATTAGTTTTATTTGGATAGAGATCGTGTGTGAGTTTAAATATATATATATATATATATAGTATATAAAGGTTTTTCTGGTTAAACGTTAAAAGTGTCTTTTTTTCAAAAGCGAACATTTCATCGTTTCGTTTATTCAAAGCGAGTGTCAATGCGGTGAAATATGCTTTCACGATGCATATATAGAGAGACGGGAAATCTGTGTCACCGAACACTCCCTAAGCTTTAGACTTGGAATAAGATCATCGCTGAGACGCTTCCAAAAAACTATATAGCATATTTACATCGAGCCAAGAATCTTCCTTTCTCGAGGAAACAAAAGCATATTCTGCCACGATATAAATTATGGCTTTCGAATTTAGGGAAGAGAGAGTTATTCATTAATTATAAAACAATAATATTTTATTCACACAAATCTTCTGTATAAAAGGATTTTTATTTGTACATTATTGTCTGTAACTATTCATGTGTGTGTGTGTGTTCAGACGGCCTCGAATCGAAGAACCACTGGATTCCAAAAACAATTGTGGAAGTAGCGAAGATAAAGAAAATGGTACAGTCGGATCGCTACATTTATCTTACAGCTTAAGCTTTAAATCTTTTCTTAAAAGCAGTATATATACTTAATGATATACCAACGTTATTTTTCTGCCTCTTTTCTAAATATTTTTTCCTCTTCTCTTGTTGAAATTAGATTATACGTCTTGCATGTATAGTTTCGAGGAAATGAGTTTTGCATAATAAGCACGTATAAAAATCAATATATAATAGATAAGTTAAAGATAATATTATGGTATTTTCATAGGAGAAAAATATATATGAAATTAATGGAGAATGGAAGTTTTCCAAAATTTTCCAACAGAGAGAAGGAGCAGAGGGAGAGTGGTGATGTTGTTGTGTTGTCATAACATCAGAAAGGGCTTGGTCGACTGGAGTGTTCCTTCGGTATAGTAGTAGCGTCTCTGGCAAAAGACAAATTTCCACTTGGTCCATTAAACATGGCATTTGTGTATTTTGTTATACGCTTTATTAGCGTTATTATCAGTTTTGTCGGTAGTAATAAAGATATTGCTTTCGAGAGCCTCATAGCGTATATACATAAATATATATATATATATATATATACTATTTTTGTAATAAAGCCATAACGCAGCTTAATTTATCTAAAAAATTGAAGAAATTCGGTACTCTACGAATGTGACGACTCGAAGAAACGTGGCGAGTATAAACTTTCGATCATTATAGAGTCTTATAATGAGACGAGATTTTGCAGGTATCGCAGTTGGAATATAATCTGGGTGGAGAGCTGGCTTGGTTTATTCGCAAAGAGCTAGTATTAAATAAAAATGAGAAATTGCAGTTGATTTATTTGAGGATTGTGGAGAACGTACATCGAGATTACAAAATATCTTATGGATCTCTCTCTCTCTCTCTCTCTCTCTCTCTCTCTCTCGAGAGAGAGAGAGAGAGAGAGAGAGAGGAGGAAGTTTTCGAAGGGCCTGGGTAAGAAGACTATGTTGAAATTTCGTGAGATGGATCCGAGCGTTGGGGACCACGCCCTCGGCGAAGAAGCGCCGTGACGCCGACTCCGACGCCGGGGCGTCCCCTTCCCTTGCACCGCTACCGCTGCCGACGCCACCACCGCGCGGACGTCCCGGCGCCGAGGCTGCTGCCGTTGCCGCCGACACTACCACCACCACTACCACTACCACCACCACCATCACCACCACCACCACCACCACCACCTCCACCTCCATCTCCTCCTAGTCGGCAAGAAAATCCAACTCGGCTGACAAACTACTCAGTCTCTCACGGACCTCGTGATCGTGTTAACGCCGTCGTCGCTGTCGAGCTGGCCAACGTCAGCGTAGCCGTCGTTAACGCTGTCAGAAATCCATCAACTGTCCTACCAATGTACCAGCAACACTTTCGCACTTGCATACGTGCTTTTTAATTTAACCCTCGCGACACGAAAATTTGGCCAACCTGTTATCGCAGTGTAATTTTTCGTCAGTTCTATATATACGCAACCGGTAATTACCTATTCCTCGAGGATAATTGGATAAAGTGTGTGTGAGAGAGGGAGAGAGGATTTTAGGGATTTAAGGATTTGCTGGGTGCGAGGAGTTGGAGTCGAACTGGACTGCGGACAAGTGGTGTTGGCGAAACATAGTCAGGCCGCGTGTCACTGACGCGTGTGCCGAGCCGACGCCTCCTCCTTCCACAGAGAATTCCTTGGCTGGCGGCTGCTGACACTGACGGTGGTATGTCTTCCATATATGCATCGGCCTGCATCCCCGTGCAATCCAGTAGCACCATCGGAATTATCCCCTCGGCCGGCCCCCTTTAACGTTCCTCACAAATATCCTCCCAGTACTCCTTACTCCGCGCGCGACTGGCCTTTGCTCCCGCATGCCTCTCTCTCTCTCTCTCTCTCTCTCTCTCTCTCAACCATATACACATACAATCATTATATTTTCGCGCCATGCAAATACACGCGGTAAGCTAGCTGCTATAGTTTTCTCGCGAGGAAATATATAGTATAGATTGATGAGGAAGGAAAGGTATCGGGGTTGTCCTGAGAATTTATTCTTGCGCAATGTCAGGGGTGCGTTGCTCCCCGTTCCGAGTAGTCTCGGTGACCTCGAGATTCGAGCCATGTAATTGGCAAGGCGGCCAGCCCACTGACGGACGGCCAAATCTAGCCGAGAGTACACTTTCTTTCTTAGCGAAACTCGTACACACACACACACACACATCTTCCCCCCCCCCCTACGCTCAACATCCCTTTCCTCATCTCGTATACACGCATTCTGCGATAATCATGCTGTTTCCTCGACTCGATCGTCTCAACCATTAAAGTCTTTTGTAACCCAAACTCTATGATATTTTCCTCTTGGAGCTAAATTTCACAGCGCGCATTTGACGATAAAGTCTCTCCTTCCTGCTGCCAACTCACGTCTCACGCTCGCCTAGCTCCTCCTGCAGTTAAACTTCCATTTATGCTAGACCGCTCCCGATAGTCACTCGCCTATTTCATCGCGCGTCCGACATCCAAACCCTTTTCTCGCCTCGAATATCTGCACCCTATCGACCCCCTGCATGCATCGACATTTCCAACCGCCCTGCAACCGACTATAACCCCAGCCAACCAACCTCCACCCTCTTCCACACCCTAAATTATATTAATTATATATATACATGTATATATGTATATGTAAAACGAAGCAGGAGATATCAAATGCTATTATAGCGAATGGAAAAGAGAAAATCTGCCAACGATCCTTCGGGGTAGCTCGCGCGTTCTGCAATATCCCCTTTCACAAGTATTATTATTATTATTTAAATATAATAGGATTAAAATGTTCAATTTACGATCGCGGACGCTCGCATTACACATATAGAATCGTTGGTTTCCCACACAATTATTGGCACGAGCCGGTCCAACGCGTGCTTTTTATACATACACCACTTCTGCAATTGGTCACTTAGTTCAACTAGGAAAACAGTATCTGTGTGTTACCACTTGTACGATGCAACTCGCGGCTGCATATGAAGCGTGTGCACCCAGAATACCATATAATCACTAGTAAAATGGAGCATCCCTTATGCAACAGCCTCGCGCAAAGGCTAAACATTAATTTGCATCTTACGTGAATTTAAGCGGCTCGTCGCGTCGATCCTCGATTAATTTTCCATCCATTAATTTACCACGGACCAATTTAATAATATTCTTTCGTAAAGCTGTAGGACGAGCAACCTTGTTTTGCAAGGGAGAAATGCCTGGTGCAATTTCCCTTAGCTCTGCTGTATACCGTTAAACTGGTATTTTTGTCAGAAAAAAGAATTGATAAAGAAAAAAAAGAAAACAGGAAAAGTATAAAAACCAAACGCGAAAGGAAAGAAAGAAAGAGCGATAAAACGTTCCAAGTAGATTTTTTTTTATTTTTCGAAACGTCGGACTGGTGGACGACGCGAGCTGGTTATTCGAACGTCCACGTGTGTAATGTAAGGGCTGCTGCTCGTGACAGTCCTGTCAGCTTTGGACAAACGGATAATCAGATATATGTATATAGTAAATACATATATGTACGCGTGGCTGTGATTGGACTCTTGTGTGTATCTCGATGAAAAGTACATATAGGAATATGCGTATATATATATATATATATATATATATATATATATACATGTGCAGTGTATGTAGTAGTGACACGTATAACTATATTGATATGACGTACAGCATGGACATGGAGGGATATCTCAAGTGGCTGTCCGTTGAAAATAACGGGCGCTCAATAGCGGAGAGAGAGAGAGCGCGAAGCGAAAAACTTATAGTGCAGCCTGGTGGCCGTGCCCGTCCTGCCGGCTGCCCCACTCGTATGTATATACCATCGACCAACGGTTTAACGCGAAATTCAAAGGAAAAACGTGTACGATCAATTTGTTCATGTTGGATGAACTTGCCATTTCTTTGATCGTTATCGCCAAAAGCAGCCCCTTGCATGCCCTTACTTAAATCCCCGCACGAAACCACCACTTATACATATATATATATACACACTCTCTCTGCAAAATTATAATCTTATAGGTATAAAGAGTAGCAGCAGTTTTCTTATGATATAAGTATGACGGCCGTATAGAAGCAAGGGGATGGATGATGTATTTAGCAGGAAGGAAAACCCATGGCACGGCTGTGCACCGCATGCAAGGCAGCTTTTCCTTTCCGTATGACACGTTACTTTTATATTTCTCCAGACGCTTTGCCATATTCCATCGTCACGTTCATCTCGAGAGAACGCGAGTTTACCGATAAACTCTATTCCGGAATTATATGCTTCGGCCCTAATGAGCCGTAATACATTAATGTCGCGGCTAAAACGGAATGGCGCATCGCAGAGACGAAGCTGAAACGTTCCTTCGACGACGAGCTCAAGGGATATGTATTTGATTATTTATCAGCGTGTTTACTAGGCCAAAAGAGGCAATTTAACCGTGCGAAATTTCCACGGCTTATTTACTCTTATCCGATATATATAGGATATTTCCTGCATGCATATTGTATAGAATCCACAAATTCACAAGGTTTGACAATTTATGCACGCGTATATCTGCGTGCTTCGAATGACTTTTCCGCACACACACCCATCCTCCCTTCCCTAAACAAATACACACTATCGGGTCATGGTCATAAAAGTCTCCTTTTCTTTTAATTCCTATATATGTATATATATAGCTACGGTATAGATATGAAAGATTTCAATTTTTTACACAACAACCTTTTCAAGCATTTTTCCATTAGCACCGAACACAATGTTTTTTTACGAAAAATTCTTATCTCTTATAATTACAAAGATAAGCAGAATTTTACATTAATCGTCCGGGTCATTTCAAATGTGGTGCCCGTCCTCTACACGTACATACACTATAGTATACATATATATGCAGGACTCTCTTTTTATTTGGAAACTTTTGAGAGGGAAATGTCTAGGTGGGCGAATATTTTTGCGATTGCTTAAATTTAGCAGGCCAATTCGTATGTCGAAGAGAGGTTCCATGTATACATGAAAATTTAGGTTAGGCGATTCTTTTTTCGCCACGGGATTTCCCGATTATTTACGATGCGCACGCCGCGCGTTTCATCATAAAACTTATTACGACGGGGAATAACGGAGTAGTGCTCTAACAGAGTCTGAAGGCGGCCGCGGCGGAAGGAGCGTGTAAACGAAACAAGTCAGGCAGAATGAGGGTGGCAACCTCGCGAGACGTCCAACTGCTGGGACTATTCGACAGATTTTCTCCAGCAACTATCGCGCACGCGTCCGCCCTATAAGAAATAATTCCCCTGGGATTAGTGAAATTGAAGAAATTTTACACATCCAGGGTTACGATTACCGAGCTCCTCTATATTTCACCTTTATAAAGACGCGCACGCGCGCAGCTTACTCGCTCGTCTCATCATGCAGCCACGGAAATCACAAGCTTCCCTAAAGATTGCAATGTATATAAATAATAATGCTAGCAGAGAGTTATCACTTTCTTTTCAAATTAAATCATTGGCATGCAAATTTCTTTGATAAAGAGGTGAGAGGAGGAGCATGGAGCATTTTTGCACTATTTATATAGTTCCATAACAATAACTCTTACGGTACATTATGGCTGTGAAACAGGGCTGGGTAACCCACAGCTATAGGTGTAATGGAACTACATAATTTATACGGCACGTAAACTTGTACGATTGGTTCTTAAAAATATTCACCGCTCGTATATATCTCGATCACAGCACAATTATATGTATATATACATATATATATGATGTTCTATGACCTTTTCAGCTTTTTAATCACACTTTTTCTACACATTGTAGAATCTCGGTGTGATACACCATATACCTCATCTACTTTATTTCACAATTCAACCAATCCTTCATACGTTCAACTGACAAAGGCGATTAAAAATTAATTAACGCGAAAGTTTAATGATGCTGGAAAGTGATGGTATAAATCAACCAATTGGCCTGCAGCGCGAGTGTTATTTGAAATAGGATCACTATGTAAATACTTTAATTCTTCTCTTATGGTCAACTCCAATTTTCTCTCTCGCTTCATCTCACAGTAATAATATAAACAATAGATATGCAAGTCAATCGCGCGCCAATATTATCTCTAAATAAAAGTACAATACATTTTCATACACGATAAATATGCTTTCTTACAAAATAAAGAAAATAATAATCGAAATGCTAAAACTCTATATTTTGTCAATAGTTGATGCAAATTTTTCTACATTCTAGCGATTAATATTGCTGCAGGGCCAAGCTTAAATTTGTCTTTACTCAAATGCATGTGTGAAAGAATCATTTTTATAAGATTTTATATTATCATCAGTGAATATGTAGTCAAAGTTTATGAGAGTCTTTCCATTAAATTGCTAAATATTGCACAGTTTTTAGCGAGTAATTGTTGAAAAATTAATTTCAAAAGTATAATGCAGTATCTCTTAAGAGTATTACTCTAAAATTTCGTGCTTTTACGATAAAGTTCCCTGGATTGTACATCGCATAGCGTTTTCAACACCGTTTGCTCTCTTTATATATATATATGTAGTTGCATGCATGTCTTTGCAAAGAGAGGACGCGAGCCAATACTACGCCGCACGACTCTATATACGCTTACTTTAGCTGCAATCATTATGTTCGAATGTTCACCGTCATAAGTCGCTACTTGTGCTTATTTAATGAACCTTTCCAACTATGTAGTTTTAACCCCATGACGAATGCAATTGAAATTAGTTGTGATGTCAACGGACGTATAATAATGCATGAGCAAAAGGAGGACGCGCTGATCGTATCAAGCTCGTGAGTGACAAAGGCAGGCACGCGGACGCATCAGGAGAATATTCGCGAGGGATGAGCAGAATGCTTCGCCGCCACGGCAAAAATCAACTTTTTAAAAGTTGATCATCCAACGCAAAATAGCTATATATATATATATATATATATATATATGGGGCTCTCTCTCCAATGAATTACACAATTAAACTTCCTAAAGAAGCAAAGTTGTTGTGTCATAGAGAAATTTCAAACGTTGAAATTATTTAAACGCCGCATATTATACCTCAGGACGATTATTATAGTGAAAAACGCTAATTGCGCGCAGCTTGGACAAGCTTTCTATATATACGTATAGACTTTTTTTTCGATAAGCATAGGCTGCTCCCTGTGCGCGATCCAACGATTTTGTTCATTGTTATTTTCGATGTATGTATTTTTCTTTTAGGATGAAAATACACCATTTTCTTCCTATATATTATTATTTTCTAAAATATACTTGGATCAAGAGAATCGCGCGGGGGAAATATTCTACTAATTATTTTATAAATTCATTCCTTCTTCTCTCTCTCTCTCTCTCTCTCTATCGCTCTTCTGATTACTCGAGCTTGATAATTTACCGGTGATTATCCTGCACTGCAGGTTAAGTTTATTCTTACTTCTGTCGGCGAATGTTTCAATAGATGAGAATTAAATCTTGCTAACCACGGCCTGTATACTATATATGCATGCGAGAGTCATCAGCTGCTCTTGTCATAAACCTTATGACTTTTTCGCCATGAAAATTTCATCTATTACTTATTAAATGTTCTTCCTTAATGTATACTCATTTTAATTTTAATCAAAAGACTTGGGGCAATTTATGTAAGGGAAAAGAAAAAGGATTAGACAAAGTAGGTAAGGTTTATTTGCCTATTTAGCTGCTCATATAATCCCTCAGGCCAAACATTATTCCACAGGATGCTAGCTGTCAAGTCTGGATTTCGCCCGAGTCCCAATTAGAATTCAATCAGCACCGGGGATTACGGCCAGTTGGATGGCATGGATCAATGAATATGTATATACATATATATATATATATATATATATATATATATGTGTATATACACATACACATGCATCAGTCATAATTTTCTTAATGGGGAGCTTATAAAGTTACACATTTTAATACCTTGCCATGCAATTAAGCGGTAACCGCAATTTCTTGTCTCGAGAAACTTTGCTAGAAAATATATATAGGTATATTCTAATTTTCTTGCGTGAGAAGGTTTGGTCCTCTGAAGCTAGATTTTATCAATATCTTTCATACCTAGAATAAAGAAAATAATATGAATTAAATTCAATTGAAATGGAAAATTACGTTCGACACTCGTTATTATATACTATATACGAGTAAGATGCATGCGACTGTAGGCCCAGTCGATTCTATTATGAGCGCCCAGTGAATCGGTGGATTTTTATTGGAGGAGAATTTACTTTTCAGCGCAAGAGAGATCAAAGGGGAAAACTTGAATTTTTCGATATTTCGCCTCGTAAGCGTGGCTCACGTTCTTGGGAGCTTCAGATTTCTCGGACTTGGTCGAGGATTCTCAGTCTTCAAGGTTTTTCGCTATCGTCCACTACGTTGATATTCGAGTGTTCAATGTACTAGAAACTATTTGTCTCAATTCCCTTTCCCACATTTCGGACACTCGCTCATCCTATTCTCTTCAGTCGATATACATAAATAATCGGGACAAAGATATCTTTTTCTCGTTGGTTATCACAACATATTATTTATAGACAATAATCGATCGATGCAGTAGTTATGCAGCAATGCGAAGAAAATTAAAAAGCCAAGTTTCACGTACAATACAATTGCATGTTTATATATACTGAAACGTTTGATCTTTCATCAGCCATAATCCGATTGGATTTCACCAACTTTTCTACTCTCTTCTTCTTACAATAATGGTATGATGATATAAAGTTTAGTTTTACCTTTAAATTCAGCATTTTTTTATTTATAAATTTTTGAGAAAATGGAATTTTAAGTTTTTACGGCATTGCTTATTTTTCTATTATCATAAAAACTTGGAGAGGGGAGCAAGTTTCCAAGTATGTACAGGATGTGCATCGGCAGAATCGATTTCACTCGAAAAGAAATACACACGTAGAAGCAGCCTCGCGAATTTCAAGCAATGTAAAACTTTCGACAAACTCTTCCCCAGTTATTCCTTCCGAATCCTTTTCTCCCTTTCTCTGAGATTCTTCTCGGGATATCCATGGTAAAAAATTCTCGATGCATTTAGCATAACGGTACTCGGAATTATACATAGAGCTAGCAGTTCAAAAGACACACACCAATTAGATTATATATCTTCAACTCTTTTCCCAATCATCCGCATTATTAAAATATCATGTGAACCATGCACGTACTCTTCTTATACAGTGTACGCGTGCTGCATATAGTATATTTTTCTTTCTTATACCGTAATTTCCCACACCGTTACGCCTGTACGCGTAGACTTTTTATTTTAAATATATATATATATATATATATGTATGTATATAGTAACGATATATCTATACGCGTATAGCTCGTGAAGAATCAGTGTTGGTTGTGCTTTTCTCAAAAAAATAAATTCATTTAGAGATGCATGATTATTACTTGTTCTTGTGTCGAAAATTTGTACGGATCGCAAATTTCTCATTGTACCTATACTACTTTACTAACAGCTGAGATATTTTGTGTAATAAAACCGCGGTGGTGAGGAATTTAGAGGTCGTGGCTGGTCAATAACCGACCTTCGAGAACAGGAAAGCTTGGTCGTTCAATGCTTACAGAACATTTAAAAATAAACCCAGCAACGGAGCTCTCGATTCGTAAGCCTTGAAAGCTTGCCTCTTCGAGAACTTGCGGTATACGAACCAAAATGAATTCCATAAGACTGCAGGTGCACAACTCCGTTACTTCTTATTTATTTTTTATTACAACAAATACCCAATTCTACTCATCAGAAATGAAAAAGTCTTCGTCTCTTTAGAAAAGGTTAAAAAAGGAAACTATTCTTCTTTCATACTCCAGTTGTTTGTATTCGATCGTTAAAATTACTATTATTAATATTATTATTACATCCTCATTGTCCAGAAGAATCTACTTGGAACGAGAGAAAAATGTACTGAAATGTAAAGTGTTGATACGGAGGCCCGGGTGCCTTTGTGCCAGGAAGACCTGAAAATTAATTTTTTCAACAATCTCCGTGATCACTCGAGGTAGTATACAGAAGCATTTTTGTGTGTGAAGGAAAAATTTTCCTCGACATTTATCCCTCTCAATGGCGTGCGTGCTAGTTGGCAATATCCAATTGAGCATTAGCCAAGATAATTAGTCAAAAAAGTGACGAGTAAAGAGTGGTAAAAGAAAGGGGGAAAAAATAGGAGAGAAAAGCCTTTTTTGTGCGAGCTTTAATCAAGTACTTTTGTAAAAAACTTTTCTCACATTAGAAAAGAGCCTGAAAATTTATTAAAGTACCGCGCATTCATAAAAATTGTAATTTTTGCCACAATCCCTGTAGATGCTTTTTCCATCGTACCATGCCTCGTTAAAGGATCGATCTTAGCTATTGGATATCAGAGGGTTGTTGCGTCTCTTTCCCTTGGCAATACTATATACTATAGTGTTGCTCTTCTTAGTTCCTCGCTTGGTATGTCGAGGCGATAAATAAAGGCGGGAAGTTCGAGGGAGGGGGAGGGGTCAGAATAATCTGCTAAAGCCCATAAAAGAAAAGAAAAAAAATGACGCGTTCTCCCTTTCCTTTTATTCGCGACGTCACGTAGTCCTCCCAGGCTGCCAGTCTTTTTCTTTTTCGTAAATCCAATACACTCGCTATCATTCTTATCTTACTTTTGCTATCTTCAACGATTAAACGTTATAAGGAAAGCTCTCCAGACCAGCTCTCCACCCCAATCCTTTCCCTCCCCATGACAAAAGTTATAGTAATAAACCACTGTGTTCGAAATATATATGTATGTAACTATTAACTTTTAACGCACAAGTCCACATTAATCAAAGACATTATATAATTGTAACTTGCTGAAGAAGAACGTATTACTGTAATTTTATATAAGGAGCAATAATTATTTACACCCTCCACTTGCATATAGAGATAAATGTGGCACCGTTGTACTCTCGCATTGAGGTGAGAACATCCAACTCTGGGATATTTATATATGCCTGAGAAAGGGTTAAAACATGGATCTGTTGAGAAAGATTGGAGGAGGGCCCTCTCCCCCTTCCCCTTGCCATGGGCTTGCATTAGCAGTTGCCTTACATAATTTATATATAGTACCTGTAGTTTCTATTACTGCGAATGACCTAGTCCATGCAACGATCGGCTAGCCCACAGGATCGACCCTATCCCACGGGGGGAGGGGGGGGGGGGGGAAGCAGGGAAATGAAATTAGGTTACCCCCCCCCCCCCCTCCCTCTCCTTCTCCTACCATTTATCTGGTTCTTGATACGTACGTTTTCGCTATAAACATGGCAGATATTCCATGGGAAATTTGTTTAATCGCATCGCACAATTTTGTCTCCTATTGTCCATTTCAGATTAACCCCGTTGCATCTCACGAAGGCGCAGAAACCTGATTAGTGATTAAGACAATGATACAAATACAATTATCCTGCTTTTACCTCCTCTATCTATCTACCGGCAGGCAAGAGAAAATTTAATTTCTCTCTCCAATCATATCTAGATGCGGTCTCGCTGCAATTACAGCTCCCTTAATTTGATTGAATTTCTTTCATTCCCTGCACACTTTTCTCTCGCCTCTTATTTCTCAGGATACCTCTAATTGGTATTTCTGCACTCTTACATATTGCTTTATTTGTATAATTACGTTATGTTGCATCACACTTAAAAATCCTGTATAGGAGAGTTAGGGATTAGTTGTAACAAAGGTATATACGAGTCGTATATGTATAAGAGGCTTGATTACAGAATGATTTTTCAAAATTTTCAACAGAATTTTCAATGAATATTTCGAATACGACCGACTCTCTTATGTAAAGAGCATAATCAGAGCCTGTTCGAAACTGAAGGTAAGAGCTAGCTTACGCTCAAGCATTTTCTTTCAGCCACTACATACTGGTTAACCTCGAGAATTCTTAACCCCGCGCGCGTGTGGTATACAAATAATTATACTGATTACATTAAAATAGAATGTGGATAGAACGATTCGAAGCAAACATATTTAATGGGATAAGGTTTCGTGAAATTTTCCTGATATTCGAAAGCTAAGCTCGATGCCAAATTGCCCTGAATCTAGTTCAGTGTTCGAGCCACTTTCGAACAGTGGCCGTTGGTATTCGGGATGAGTCAGTAAGTGACTGACCCGAAAGCTCTTCATTTACATTAATATTTTGAACCTTTCATCTGATTCCCGCGTTAAACTACCCTTCAAATTGTTAACCTTATTCCTCCAAATGTAAAAGTTAATTAAAACAGCTTGAAAACTCTCATTGAGAATTCAATGGTCCGATAAGGGAGTGGTAAGTTTATAAAGTTTTGAAATTCTCAACTTGGTTGGCTAACAGCAGCATTTTTCAGTAATTTCAAGACGATATATAGCCGCATTGAGCCAGATGATTACAGGTAGATATACTTTTTTCTTTTTCTTCAAAGCTATGCAATCTCAAATTATATGTGTACAAATAGTATACCTATACCTATATACATATTACCGACTAATTATAAAGAGAAAAGTATACTCCAATTGGGTTTTGCCCGACGATTAAACTCGAGGAGAGATTTTGTGCTTGTTGTCGCGTTGTTGTTACATAACGCTCTATAGATGTATTTGATCGATAGTTATGGTCATAGTTGATATTATGAAACTGATTCCCAGGCCCTTTGGCCCGTCTTCGAAACACAAATTGCGCGCGTATGTAACAAGAAACTTTGCATTGTGATCGGAATATAGCAAATATACCCGCAAGTATATAGAAATATCACGCGTTACGCGCGCAGTCAGTCAGGCTTTTCGTCTCGTCAAGCTTACTCTCAACAAAATTGTTCGGCCACTATAAACACTTTCCATTAAAATAATCATCAACGTTTATTAATATCATGAATAAGTTTATTGATATATATAACGAAAAGAAAAAAAGAAAAAATCATTCGTTATAATAATGGAATTATTCAGGATTTATATATAATTAATCAATTTTATTTATCAGTATACGAAATAGTAATTATAAGCAAAACTCATCTATTTTTATAACGTAATAACTAAGAGTTTTCGCTTTTCGGTAAATAAAGGCCAGGCGCGTAATTAAAAATTATTATTAAATTAAAGTATGCAACTGCACCTTTTTTTAGTTTTTTTTATCTACTTCTTGGCACACGGAATAGATTTTAAACGCTAACTTTATTAAATTAATGCAACTTGGTACGATCCGATATAATCTCTGATGTTTCAAACAAGCAGAAAGTTTTTCAAAAAGTTACATTTGTAATTTATCTTTGCTACTGTATAGCCTCTATAACGTAATGTTATAAAAATGAATGGCAGTGACGGGGTGAGTCATGCAACAGCGCAATTAATAGACGCTCGTAAGTTTCGAACCAATTAGCTTTTAGGCGCATTAAAAACACTAGAAGCAATTAAAATAAAAGAAGAAAATACGTACCTGACACTCGAAACTCTGAGGGTGCAATATTTATTTTACATTAAATTATGTCTATTTAAAGTAAAGTTGTATAAATACATTTGTTTTAATTGTCTAACGCGTTTTTGTTGAGAAGTATTGGGACGTCCGAAAGCTGGGTACATATACTTTTAAAAGCATGATCGCTTGTAATAAAATTTTTCATTTTTCATAGAATGATTTAATTTTTGTAGCCTCTTTTCGTTAAAAACACATTATGATAAATATTATACTTGGGCCGAAAGTGTTGATCGCCAATGCACGTGGTAAATTGCTCTTGTCTCGAAACGTGAGATGCAACCGAATTCATGCATATACAGAAAAAAGAAATGAGACGCAATAGGGTCCTCGCATACTTTTTATCCTGCAGTAGAAATGGGAGAGGAGAGAGGAAAGTCGATCCCTGTATTGGAAAAAGATTTGGTTAATTTGGCAGTACCGATATAAATTTGCTCGTGTCTGTCCCTTTGCTGGAAGCGCGAGGTGCATTTTAAACTATATAATGAAAGAAGATTATATAAGCACAGCACAGCAAGACACTGTGCTCTCGAACGTTTATTCGTCCGTCGAATCGAGTCGAGTTACATATCTCGAGAGAGAGAGAGAGACAGAGAGAGGACGCAGAGAGGCCACAGGCTGGCCAGCTGGCATGCCAGTACTAACCTTCGAAACTCAACGAGACCGTGCGTACGTCCATCCGCATGTTGAATCTAAAGCCATACATGGCTATTTCTCGACTATGACTATGCTCTATACGCAGATGGTATATTTACAGAGAAACAAATCTCCGAGCTTCATCTATTTTCCAATCTTTTTGAAACAATATACAAGCGTACAGCATGGTAAATAAATATATATATATATATATATATATATATATATGCAGAAGGGTATAGAAAAAAATATGCAAGATTGCATTTAATTGAATAACTGTAAGAATTTATATAGAATTTTTATAGTTTTTCCAGCAAGAGAGAGAGGGAGAGAGAGGAGAAAGAGTGAATTTTTTGGCTTTTCCATTATAATATTTGTTAATTTAGATGTGTATATATAATAAGGTGCAGGGTATAGGTGTGGATTATGATAGAGTATTTTGCTCGGCAGAAGATGTCGTCGTTACGAACCCAATCGACGGGGTTGGGGGTGAGCAGCCTCGGCTCGGACCGAACCGGCGCCACGTCAACTGGAGGAGGGGGAGCTGCTTCCCAGACACATTCGCACGGGCATCGCAAGCAACACCATCACCACAGAAGCAGAAGTGCGCCAAGGGTGCAGGAAAAACCACCGAGGAAGCGCCATCTCAATCCAGCTCATAGTCTCGCATCCATTCCCAGTCAAATTAAGTTATCCATGCTCAACAGCGGACTCATATCCTTCGGTGAGTTTTTTCTCCTCTTTATATACATCGTAACGTGGTGGTGAAACGTTACTAAGCACATTGCTTCTCCCCACTCCCCTCTCTCTTTATTTCGGTGCCACCCTACTTCCCCTGACTGGGAATAAATACCCAAAGTACCGAATTATCTAAGTTGCGTATAACGCAGACATGTAGTTTTACTTGGTTCGACGTAGCATGGAGTCCGGGAGGTCGCGCCCGACCTCTCGTTGTAAATATTTACGTTCCCCTTTTTAACTGCTGTTTGTGAGAGAATAATCTCTCGTGTGTCGCTCATGTAGTCCTCTAAGTAAGAGTACTGTAACTACCGCACGCGGGATAAGAGTGAATATTAGGAATTGGTATGGATGCGTGACATGAAATCTATCTAGCTTCTCCATTCTTTTCTCCGACCTGTATCTCTTGTACATATCTTCCCCGTTCCGTCCCCGTCTCGTCCCAGTAATCCCCCTCCCCCTTCCGCCCCTGCCTTAGTCCTTCTTCCGTCCCTACATTATTTCTCCTACTCTAGCGGTCCCAGCACTCATCGGTGCTCGAAGTCCGCGCCATCAGAGTCAACACTACCACATCATCTCCAAGCAGTGCTGCCAATCCAGTTTCGTGCCGAACTCCGGAATGGACTGGAACAAGGATCGATCCTGACTATTGATTGGATTAATTGGATCACGCTATCTGTCATCTATCCGTCAGGACGATTGATTGGCTACTAGGTATAAATGAGGAAGACACGGAACTGGGTAATTGAGCCAAGAAGAAGGAACAAGGCTCACTCCTTGTTACGCCGTCCTACCGTCGACTGGACTGTCGATTCCGCTGCCATGCTGTACTTTTCCGCGAAGGTGCCATATGGTAAGGGGCTTTCCGAGATTCAACCGACTGAGTTGTCTAACTGTATCGCCATCGAAGATTAAGATTGCTGCCGTTCGAGGACCCGCGAAAGAGTAGCCGGTATTACCTCTCCCTTTTTTCCCTGATTTGTCTATTCTCCCGTATACCGTTCCGTCCTTCCCAGCGTATTCCATTTTCTCTCCAGCCTAATCCCCTTTACCTCTATTTCCGTTCCTTCTGATTGCTTCAGTGCCAAGTACGAAAGATGACCGAATTGTATAATAAGTGTGCGTGAGTCCTGGCAGAACTACCCTTCACTCTGTATAGCTTCTCCCTTTTTTTTCTTCCCGTTTCGTAGATATTTGTGAATAAAGTAAGTGTTCTATATTTTAACGTTGATTTTATTTATTTCTCGAATAATCGGTTTGGGAGTACTAATTTAATAGGCCCCCTGTTATAACATATACATATATTATAACGGCCGGTGTAATCTTTTTTACTCCTATCGCGCTAAGAAACATTCGCGATCGATACTTTATGCATTGCACACACGCAAATATATAGCCTGCCTATATATTGATTCGTAAAGAGGTAAACAGCATTTAATTTAAACTGAAGAAACGTTCTTTAACATGAAACTCTTTGACGATGATAATAATTAAGAGAGAAGCAGCGCGGCAGATATATTTGCAGCTATTCCAAGAACATTACCATTTCCACGAAGATTTGAATAAAAGCACCTGTTGAATTATATATTAAAAAACGATGTAATTGCAAGGAGGAGATTCGAGTCATCCGCAGTGTCTTAGTGTGCAGGCTGCTAGTCGAATCTGATGCGAGCTATGGGAAAAGCAGAATCTTAGTCCTATTATATATAACTCTAGACCGCGCGAGGGATGTGAAATTGCTGGAGGTTCAACAGGATTCCATTGATCTTCCAGCCTCCTTCTCTTTGATCCGTCTTATAGATATAGTACAAGAGAGCGTTTCATTTCAATCGATTGCCTGTACATTGATTGACATATAAAGGGTATAACAGCTACGAGCACCTCCAAACCTAACTCTATCTCCTACCAACGTTTATCCTCTCACGATTTTTCGAAACTCCTCAACTGATTTTTCTCTCATTTTCTCTTTTATCCTGCAAATATTCCACTCTTTCGAGCCACACAAGCGTTGCAATAATTTATTCTTCCTCTCGACAAGCCCACCAGCTCATTTATATTTCCTAAAAACCCATGTCAATCAATTTCTCGCTTAAAGCATACTTTTTTGCTTCGTAAAACATGGTCTCATTGATAATATATGGCGAGCTTTATCAAAATAAACCATTTTGGATGCACGTTGATTTCAGCTAGGGCTTAGAGTTAAAAGATGTGATATTGGCATGCGAGGGATATCATTTATGTAACGAGAAATGAAGAAGCGGAGAAAGATGGTGTTATAGCTATAATATGGTTAAGGAATGCTTAAATAAAATCCATTGATTTTTAGGCGGAGCTTTTAGCCGTGGCGTTTGAAGGAGATTTCAACTAGAGCATTTCATGGAGAGATGGAAGCCTACCGACGTGATTCGATCAAGCACCGAGCCTTTTATGAAGCTTTTCGATACCCTTAGGCTTTTAACGCGTCGATATCCCCATACTCTATAGCTCAGACCTCTCCCTTCGCACACCACTTTGCGCGCAACTTTCTCATTCACCCAGCCAACGCTTTCCCTTCAATCCGACCAACAAGCAACAACCATGCAACCAACATACGAATTTCTTCCGCTCTTCCCTTAATTACCAAACTTTTTTGTCTCCTTCACCGCGCGTGCATACGCGCCGCGCGACCTTTTTCTCTTCTTAATATTCTTCTTCAATGCCAAAACCTATACAATTGTGCTTTTCGCGCGTCCCTTAATTATATATCCTTGATCCTTTATCCTTTATCATCGTTCAGTTTACACCTCTTCCAGCGGCGAAGAAGCTTCGATTCGATAATATCCAAGATTTAATGCTCTAATGGCTGTATGGTGTTAATAAGAATCATTGCTGCTTCAATAATGGAATTCATGTTTTATATCTGACATTTATTCAGAATCTTGCATATTTCTCCCATGAATTTTTTATTCCTACTCATCGTAGGTATCAATTATTTCCAGTGAGTTGAAAGTTTATTTCTCACTATTTTCCTCTAGTATATATACATATATAAATCCCAACAAGAAACGTACCGATCGAGCAATTTCGAGTTTCGTTAATTATTCGTTTTGCCAATCGTTTGGTTGATGATTTTCGAGCAGTGATACATTTTTCGCGGCAAGTTATAAAATATTATACAAATTTCGTATTTACCAACCCTTTTGATTTTTGTTTACTTCGTGAATTGAGATTTCCACGAGAGATTTGGAATATTTTGAATGAAAGGTGACTATGGAATGAATAGTTATATCGTAAGACAAAAAGAGAAAGAGAGAGAGAGAGAGACACACAAGTCATACTGCATTATTCGACTATACTATAGTTTCTCATCGCGAAATTTTCCAACCAGAGTTTCTGTGGAAATTCGAGAGATTTTCGACTGCATTTGTGGTAGTAAGGGGAGACGGGAGGGGGGAGTAAGAGGGGATCGAAGAGAAAGGAATTTCGGGTTATTCGAATCTGCTAAAAGCGGGGTAAAAAAGGAAATAAGGGGAAGGGCAGGGTTTCCTCTTGGCTTCCTCATGCGCGAGCTGCTATTTCGACAGATTTTTTCCTCTCTCTCTTTCTCTGTCTATGCTACTCGTATAAAAATACACGAGTGAGAGAAAACTAGAAACGATTGTAAGAGCAGTCCTTGGGAAGGCAAATAAATATAAGAGGGCAGAGGTAAAAATCTTTCAAAGTTGTGTATATACAAATCATAAAGCTTTTTACTCTTTCGGATATTTTAAATGGGAAATTTCTAGCGTTATACAGCAATAAGTCGTCGCGCAACAACGCCACTATGAACATTACCTAGTTATATATATGTATAAGTCAGTCTTAAAAGCTTCGGAGCTTTGCCATTTGCATATCGGTATTGCGTTGCATCATTGTTACACCTTGCCTCTGCATTTACATACCGTGCGTACGTTATGCTCCGTCGCATC
This sequence comes from Prorops nasuta, assembly GCF_024137725.1. Lineage (NCBI taxonomy): Eukaryota > Metazoa > Arthropoda > Insecta > Hymenoptera > Bethylidae > Prorops > Prorops nasuta. Next base: position 78,024 of record NW_027116878.1, on the reverse strand, counting down.
GAAAGGATCAAACCAGAAGCCTCGCGCGCATCCCCCTTTCAAAAATATCTAAACTTGCGATAATCCTTTCAAAAAATTCTCACTTTTCCTACTTTAACGTAAACATTTAACGTGACTTTAATATTTGCATAATTATCTCGATCCTGGACATTTGGATTATACGACTTTTCAAGGGATTCTCTCTCTCTCTCTCTTTCGACACGTGAATAGAAAAATATTTACTCCGATGCTGCGTTTAGTCCGGAATAATTGCGTCTTATTTGATTTTAATAACGGAGAAAAGAACGGCCTTCTCTGTCCTCTTTTCCGGCAGTTGCATGCATCGCAGATACAGACAGATACGCACGTTTCTATCTATAGCAAGTCGTTGATGCTTATACAAAAAGATAGGAGAACGCGAGCGAGCTACGTATTCATGTATATCACTTGGCTTGCAAATACACGCCTAACTATACAGTCTACTTATTCATATATTATATATATATATATATATATAGTTGAAAAGCTCGGAGAAACCACATGGAAGTAGCTAATTGAGTGACATTTCTTAAGGTCATTTCCAATGTTATTCTTAATGATGAAAGTTTATAGATCGGCCATATAACGTATAGTTTCTCGTTATTTTCACTCTTTCCTATATATATATATATATATATATATAGACCGAGAGCACATGAAATAATCGGTGTGTGGAATTATCCCCCGTACTCCTTACGAATAGACTGATTAATTTTAGGGGTGGAAGTGTTGTTAATGCTCCTTGTGTGTGTGTGTGTGCAAATTTGCCACTATAACAATAACTCCAACGTAAAAACGCAGCGTAATATACACACATATATACTTGGTGGATAATTCTCGTTACAGCTCGATCATTCGTGTCGTACGTGTGTCGGTCGAATGCAGCGATAGCCTAGCTTCCCTAAACTCGAAGATTTTATTCGCGTAAAAAGATGGCAAGGTCGACAAGAGTGTCTGTTAGATTTTTTCACAGCGTATATGAGAGCTTTCTCATGCGTGCATAAATTCTATTTAGGAACGCTACTCGATCGTTTAGTTAGAGCGCAACGCGAACTACGCCACGCGATAATTGCTTCGAGTCGCTCGTGCGCTGCGCGCGCGATTGCGCAACTGCACGATTCTCCTGATAGCCGCGCACGTCGCGCGCGTTAGTAGCGAGCGAGTTTCTTGAGTGCACATGCCGTGCTGTGCATGTTCCTTCGAGAGCCACACGAGCGAGCACCCCTCTCCTTCCGGCCTATGAAAATTCTAAATCACCCCTTGGTGCATGCATGTGTGTATATAAGCACATGCACTGTGCATTGCTCGAAAAACGCCAACTTTCAATTGTTTTCTCCCGTAAATCATGATTAGCGCGCGAGGTGTCTCCTTGAGATGCACGCAAAGTATATACTACAAGTGCGAACAGTTAAAAGACTAATGTGCTATTTAGCAGAAGGAATATCTATACATGTATGTGCAATATATACTGGTATATAGCTGTATACGATGAGAAAGTTGAAAGTTGGCTGGCTGATAATATAGCATTGGTCCAAACTCACTTATCTCATTTTCATGGTCCGCAGTGTTAAATAGTCTACAGCATTGCTCATAAATATGTAATCTTCCGTTGAATGGAAAGTTTGATTTGACTTTGGGCGCCCCGTAGGGACCGATCAAATCGATTCGGGCGTTTCCCCCGCTCTCGCGCCCTTTACACTCTCCCCTAGCTCCTTTCTCTCAGCCCAATTCTAATTAAAGCCGTATAGTAGAATAAAAGAGGAGGAAAGAGGAAGATTTGTCTCTCTTTGACCATTGGCAAATGCTGCTTATCTTGCTGTGGTGCACGGTCCACTCGTCACTGCGCTCTCGCAACACCAAGAGAAATATTTCGGATATATCCTATTTGAAATAATATACATTTACGCGCAATTAAACAACTTTGAATCTCTCAATAGGCTCATCCGAGAGACAATTATTCAGACAAAATAGTGGTTTGACCCGAAGGGTGACATCGAACAGTGTCATCGGTTCGACCTTGATACACACGTCGTTCGCCGACCAGACAATAGCAATTTTGAGTTTTCTCCTTGGAACGCACCTTATATGTTATCATCATACTTGTGTGTTCTCTTGTAGCTGAACTCTCGAGAGGTACCGAAAATTCTCTTTCATTTTTTCTATTTCATATTCAGTCGGGCCCACATGCCATGCCACGCCACGCCACGCCACGCGCGTACTCGCTCATTTTCACAAATCCAAGTATTTCGGTCATAAACGACTGCACAAATGCAATATATGATATGGCGAAACGAAAAGAGCTAGGGTTTTCGAAAGCTCTCTCGTAGGTTCAGCTATACGAGAATATGTAATAATATGTACACTGTTCCATATTGAAAGAAAGCTCTCAGGGTGACCTTCGTGCAGTCGTCCAAAGAGGTATTAAGGTCAAGCTATATAATGCCACCATTTTACCACCACCCCTTTCGAGTCAAATAACTTTTGTCGAAAATCTTTTTTTCTACGTGACCTTTATTCCAAAATTATTCGACCCTATACCATTTCACACGCATGGGTTACATTCGGAAATATTACAATGTTCGTGTGTGTGTGCAGACGATGTGTATAAACATTAATAACGCTAATGGGATAATAATCACGTTCCACGATAAGATATAATCTATTTGTTGATTTTAAGTAGTTTGGCAAACATTAACGAGACTTTAATGCGGCGCAGACTGCAAACTTGTGACTCGAATGAATTTTATTACGAAAGGAAAAATACAGGGTTTCTCGCTCTGCAATTATATCAGCTGCAATATCCTCCTTATAGTTTCATATACGACAAATGTATGTTTGAATTGTCAGGGATACATTTTTTCTTCGAGGTCATGCAGGTTTTTTTTAAACGAACCTATATCTATTCCTTCTCGCGTGCATTCTTCTTGCTGATTTCAAGAGATTTCCTAAATACTATATTAGGGTTACCTTAATTTTTTCACACAGTCGTTTGCAAGATATTTCCACTCGAATCTGCATATGGGTGTTGATCTGACAGACTAAGTAATGTGCGGGACAGCTACGCATACATACGCATATATTTATATACATATAGTTACCCAACTACTCGTAACTCGAAATCGAAACATCTCGCGAACGAATGCAGGCTGAAAGATGAATCAATAGAACGCGTGCTTGGAAAGCTCTCTCAAAATCAACTATAAGAATATGTACTATATACATCTAGCAAGATGCAATATTGCTGTGAAGATGGAACAGATTTATTTGTATTACACTCGAAGCAGAGTTGGTTAAGGTCCGATCGATTCTCGAAAGCTTTCGCGTTTGTGAAATATATATATAAAAATTCAGAAAGAGCGCGGCTATCTTTGATCGATAAACGACTGTAGCCCCGTGTAACTTATATATGGAGGAATACGCATATGCATATGCATGTATATAGGTCTTTTAAAAGAAAAAAATAATCAACGTTACACATATGTATATACATATGTAGGGTAAGAAAGGTAAATTTTGTTTTGTTATAGAAATTGAGTTTGCTGCGTTTCAAGAGAAATGTGGTATGTTTGGTTGGGTAGTAAAAAGGTAGTAGAACGAGGGCTGGGGAGAGTCAATGAAGAGCTAATTAGTATAGTAACGTTGTTGGTCGAGCGGTGAGAGCGTGCTGGTCAGGCGAGGGACGGTCGTATTTGTTCGTGTTTTTTCCACCATATATAGAAGCAGATTCGAACACACACGTAGTACACTGCAGGTACATTTCTCGGGCGTTCGTTATTATCTCTCCGTCTCGTCCGTGTGTTATTGGCCGTGCGTTGGCCGTGCGTTGGCCGTGCGTTGGCTGTCGGTTGTAGCCGCGCGGTGTCGCGGCACTCCTTTGTAAACAAGTAATGAATTTAGGTGAGCCGCACATCGGGTACATGTACAAAACAACACTGCGCGCGGTGACATTTCTGGTGAATGTTGTGGGTATATGCGGTAGGATGCAGCTATAAGGCCAAACCAAACTGCCCGAGTGATTTGTAAAGTTGGAAAGAGCGCGCGCCGCGACAGACGCTATTTTTGGATGCTTCGTGCACGGTGCACGGAGCAGAGCACACATTCGATATACGCTAGCCGCTCAATTGATCTTGACACAAATTCATTTAACCCGCTGAATGTTTTCGTATAGATCCGGAACGGCCGCCGCGCGTCGAGTCGTTACTTATTTTTATTTCGCGATACATCCCAAAGCTCTCTTCCTAGCTTCTCCCTCTCTCGCGTTCTCTCAAGCCAGACTCTCCCCCCATACCTATATACCATTCCATTCCACCTAAATCCTTGCTCCATTTATTTTTATTTCAATGCCACGCACCCTCTCGAAAACCATGAGACTGAATTTTCTTCTCACCTCTTTAATACATACTGCATATATATCTAGTATATTATTTAACGCGCGCGTTTCTCAGCCTATGGAAAATTCATGCAAGATACTGCATATATAGTTTGGACGTTGGGTAAATGGATCGGTCGGTCGATTAGGATGTAAGTGAGAATACTGCAAGAATCATCCGCGCACTATTGGCCCGATGCGACGACAATTGGGTGCTGAAGCGAATCAGCATACACGTGCAGCAGTTTATCTGCAGAGAGAAATGCTTGGACGTTGACCGATGGAGGAGCAGCCTCGAAGAATATTATTTCAAAGTGGAATTCCGCTGTATAAAAGGTTCTTCCGCGCGAAACCATTAACCCATTTTTTGCCCTATGCATGGCGAGAGATAGCCTGGATTGCCAATGACAGCAAGCTCAACGCTTGGAATAACAAACATTTTTTTACTTGATCGATCTCCTCGAAGGAAGATCCAACGATATATCTTCACATGCAAGTCTCGCCTCTAATATTTTTTCTTCCATTCTCTCTCTCTCTCTCTCTCTCTCTACATGTATAATAACCTCTGCGTTTGTGTATAACGCGAGTTAATCCCTCCCCCCGCCACGCGTATAATATATATTTTATATACTAGCTGTATTATGTACGCCCCATGCAGGTGTGATTAATACAGTAAGTGCGCGAACACACATATAGCTTTTAGATACACAGCTATATACCTATACTTTAAATGGATCAACTCGCGTGGTCAGCGAGATCTTGTAAAACGATTGTGTCGAGTTTATTCGAGTATGCGCGTGGATCCTCGGAGAGTGATTGGATGAAAAAGGATGTCGACAATCGCTGAAAGTCGGTGGGAAAAATTGCCAATGCGCTTTTTCCGCTCGACTGCACGGAGCTATACTATATAGGTGATCTTGGCTGTTGGATATTGTCGTCGACAGCCACGTTTCGTTGAACAGCCGATGCGATGCACACAACGAGTGTTGCATAACGCGCAGGGGGAAGATCGATTGCTACTGACAATTCGCGAGTCGAAAGCTCGCTAAAATTCGTTTGGACGATCAGAGTCGTCTCGCGAGCAACGATTATCGACAATAGAATAACACATGGCCCCATGCATGCACACGCGTATATATATATATATATAAGCCTCTGTGTGCGTGCATGCATACATGCATCCAATGTATCAGAGAGATACGAGTTTCTTGCTGATAAGGCGATGAGAATTTTCAGTTATCTTCCATTAGCGATTGGGGTGGTGGCAGTTGGAGAAGATATAGCTTAGCAATAATTTCAGCAGTAAATCAATCAGAGTATCACCAACGAACGTGCAGGCTGTGGTCGTTCAAGTGTAGCAAAGCTGGCTAGATAAATTTATCCTGAGAAATGGATCGGCTGACCCTTGATGATAGTTGGAAAGCTTTCATCGTTTTGCGCGACGTCGTAGCTAGCCGCAAGCTCTTTAAACGAACGGATGATGCTCCGACACTCGACCATTTCTAGGCCCTCGCACACACGCCCACACACAGGCGCGCGCGACCATCGCGTTCCATATCGTCAAACGTTATATCGCACCAGTCTTTCGATATATCCTGCTTCTCTCTCAACACTTGTACATCTATCCTTCATTTATTCCAGTAAATCAATTAAATAATCGCTGAAAAATTTATCCAATTTCATCATTATAGTATATATATAGCATGCCATGTATTCGACAAAATCCCAGTCTCCTTGAACTTTTCGTCACTTTTACATGCAAACAGCTGCAAAAGGACAATGGAAATCTATTATAGAAATAGGACTACTGCAGCTGGTAGATTTCACCAGAGTTAATCGGCCATTCTTAATGGTGAGAAAAGTTGGCATTTAGCAGCGAATTCTTTTTGCTTCGATCCTTATTGCTGGAATTCTGGAATCTTACAGTAATTCCTTACTGCTCGTAGCCTCTCACTCGAAAAACTTTTTTATATATAGATATCACGTTGTATACCTTATTTATGATAAAAAGCACGTTATTTAATCTATTTTTTTCTTCTCGTCCCCTGACTGATTATCGATATTCCTCATGTGTGTGATTATTAGCCTCTCGTTTTTTTAAACGAACGATATAGTGAAGAAATTAATCAATTCTTATGGATCCAAGTGTGTTAGTGTATTATATGTTTTAAGCATAAACAGCGCGCGAGTCGCCGCCAGATAATTTAATAACATTTTTATTACGCACATTTACGTTTTCACGCGTCGAGTGCTGGTGTTACGTGCTGAATTTATATATATATATATATATATTAATTAATATCTCGACTCTTCGAACGATCATGCACAATTTATTCCTATACAAGTTTTTATTTTTACAAAATTCCTATGTTTATTTATTCGGCTGCAACTGCAGGCAGGCAAATATGCGAATTCAGCAGAATGAAAACGCGTTGCGAGCTGGCTTCGCTATGTACGAAGTATACGCGCAAGGCGATAATAGCGTATTCGTAGCTTTTACAAGTATGAAAAGCGTAGTTTGATAGTTTAGTGAAAGAAAAATGCGGAGACTCGCGGAACATAGTAAGCGCGATACAATGAGAATTCACAAATTTTCTGACGAGTATTGCTCTTCTCAGGCTCGCGCAACGAACAATTTGATGTATGAAATTCTGCAAAATAATCTGATAAAAAGATTAGATTTTATATAAACGCTAATGATAGCGTATAATACTATAGAGGAAATTGCTGAAAACTTTTTAAATTTAATTTTCCATGCTTCTAAATTTCCTCTTTTAGCGAAAAATCACTCCCCGAATTAGTTATACGCGTAAAAGCACTGCAGCGATCGAAATAACCCACCAATGGTTAAATTTAGATGATATATATACATATGTATATATTTATAGGTGTATAAGTTTAAAATTTTTAAATAATCCAAATATAGCATCAAGAGCCCAAATGCTATTCATTTCTCTTTATTTGTCTCCCCCCATCGCTGTATCACAACTGAAATTATTAAACATTGCGCCATTAGACTTATTATTTGACAAGTACCTCCTTTATATACGATGTACAGTATACGTCTCTTCTAAACTTGAAACTTTTCTAATTAAAAAGCACATAGATCGTTACAAGTGAAATGTTTCCTTACTGCACAAATTCGATCCTTGTGACAATGCTCGCAAACTATTTAATATATATATATATATAATATATACACGTACGACACTCGCAACGCAGGAAAATAGGACCTTATTCTATATAAAGTTAGATAGAGACACAAATAACATTTAATTTGACAATTTGTAAATTACACAGAATTTTCATGGGTATAGGGGAGAGCAAGCACCACACACACACACACACACACATAAGTTGGGACACTATCTCATCTCTGACCTTGTAAAGCGCGCTCTAATCTTTTACCTTGCTCGTCATCGGAACGTGTCTGTCATATATGACGCGAGGTAGTAGAGAGAGAGAGAGAGAGAGAGAGAGAGAGAGAGAGCAAGCGCGTTAAGCTCGATCCGTGAATAAGGTTTTCAAAATTTGAATGGCGTAAAATCCTGTTGCAAGTAATATTTCGTCACTCAACAAGCTAATAACATCATTCTGGCTTTTTTAAAAATTCAGTTGAAAAATACCAGTGAAGTTAGGTTTATACACTTTCGAAAATTTATCTGGGGCATAGTAGAACCTACAATGTTCCCTACATAAGGTTAATAATCTTTAATATATAGTTGCTCATTTCAGTTGTTAAAATACTTGAAAAAATAATTGAAAGTCCAAAATTATACGCCTTGACTGTACGAAACTGACGCATTCATCTTTTTCTAAAATACCACCAATGGTGTATACGTATATCTAAGTTAATTTAACGAGAATTTTAATTTTTAAATTATTTTTATATTAATATTGCTAGATTGTACATTGTTTAATGATAAATTGATTGAAAAATTCGTACTAGTGTCAGATATACTTGCTTCCTTTTTGCAAAATTTAAATTACATATAGGTAGTCAAATTATCAGAGAGCTTTTGTTCTCGTTAATTTGAGGTTTATTAAAGAAAAGCGGGTTGCGCGTAAACCTCGGCAATATATATATATATATATATACTGTGGGGTGGCGCTCCTTTTCCATGCGGAGAATTTGTAAAAGAGAGCGCGGATCGTAGGAGAGCGAAAATTTGCCAAAATTGTGCGAGAGGAAATTGCATTATTTTCGCCAAGGCAGCAGTTGAAAGTTTTTTTTCCTTTCTCTTTTCTAACGAATGGCAGTCATGCATTCGCCAGTTTTCCCGCTTTCGTCGCGGCGTCGTGCAAATTAAAAGTGGGAAAAATCCGGGTGGCCGCGCGGCAGCTGGTAGGGGCAAAATTTATGGCATTTATATATCGAATTATGCATTCATGAGAGTGCCACTTCCGAACGCGTCCCAAACGAGCCGGAGAAACTCATCAGTAGCATGGTATTTTTCCACCGGAGTTGTCCACAATAAAACGCGAAACTAACTACATTTTTACACAAAACTATACCTTTTTCCACCCTGATTATGAGCAGAAGCAGCACAACATTTTCGAGGACGATTCTGCAGGCACGTCGCCGCGTCTCGTCACGTCGCGTCGCGTCGCGTCGCGTGGTTGGCTATGCAGCACACTCGTATACATCTGTGCTTTTCCTGCACAATTTTCCATTCTCCCTCGCTCTCCGCAGCTATTATTGTGTGACTGTTGCATTAACGCTTAGCAGACGCAGATGGGAATTAATCTTAGTCGAAGAAATAGCGATATATGCATAGGTATATTATCGGCATCTCACGTCAGCCAATCCATGCAAGCCAAGCCCTAGCTATTATTTAGATGGAAATTGAGCAAGTATACTCGTCAGACTTGCATGGTCAGGAAGCTGAGGAACTATTAGCGGTTGAGCTGGGTTGAGCATGTACCTTCGAGTCTGCCCACTGGAGGCTACAGTGTACGCGCGTTAGACACTTCTGATTTAGTTGACTGATCGATCATTGTTGTTGAACGTTTAACGTTGTTGAATCTTTCCATGCGAACAGGATATTCGACAGGATCTCGACGCGAGCCAATTTTAACCTTTGCGATCCTTCACTCGTCGCATCCTTGCTTTTCTTACAACACATATTCGCGCTATATGCATTTGGGCCGGTATATAAATACGCGTAAACTCATCAGCAGATTCACAGAGTGACCATGCATGCATTTAACTACATGCCATGCTATGTGTTATCTTATACTACACCATCTCACTTTTAAAGCACAAAAATTCCATCCCTTTATTCCATGCAAAACTGTTTAATCGTCTTATATACAATTCTTTTTATCCACTATGGCGATATTCTACAGCATGCGAACGATAATAAATGAGATGTGGAACCCGCACGACTCGCTTTCTCACTAAGATTCATAACCGAACGTTGAAAATATTACAATGAAACCAATGGAAATTAATATTTTGCCTTACCGTGAAGGCACATTTGTCCGAAAAAATTGATTGCCCAGCAATATCCATGAGTTTTATCAGTGCCGACCATACACTGTGAATTCCATTGAAATTAATCCTCTTTTCCAGCTTTTACGTAATGCTGTTACTCTCTACGAATTTTTTGGAAATTTCACGAAGAAGCAAGTGTCACTCGATGAAAAATAGAGCAATTGAAATGGCCGTGTAACATTTGTAACGTACAGCGTATATCCTAACACGGCTATCAAACGTTGGGTGCAGCAGTTTCTTAAAGTATAAAAGACAGATGAGGGATGAATTAAAATTAGACTGTAAAGACGGAAAAGTGGAAAATGATTTCCGTATAGGGTCAGACTGATACTGCGTGCTTTAAAAATTTTAAAGAGATGGTGAGGGTAAAATTGGAAATTTTAAGGCTGCTGCAATGGAGGTGCGATATAAAGCTCGCGCGTTTCAATTATACATAATAAGTGCTGTGTGATTTAATTTGAGCATGTGCAATCAGAGCTCTTATTATGGGGTTCTTGGATGTGTTGCAGATATATAGTAGTGAGGGGTTGGGGAGGGGGGGGGGGGGGTGAGTCCAATGACATGGAGGCCATGGACCTTCATCCAAGTGCTCCTACGCCGTATGCCTATATATACCTTATGTGCTATCCGTCTCTCATCTCCTCCATCCGTTCCTCACTATCAAGGACAGATTTATCAAGGTAGGCCTTAAAACTGCTGTTTTTCTCACTTTTGCCGCTCCACCTCCAAAATATATCGCAAAAAAATTCCCTAAACAATTTTCAAACTCACTGCAAACTACTTACTTTTGTTCATTCAAATTACTTTTAGATTTTTGACAAAGCTTCAAACTTGTATATTTTATTTGGGAGTATGGTTAATCTTATAAAAGTCCAAAAACCGTACAAATTTCTCGAGTATATAAATGGTAATGTTTATAGAAGATTTGAGGGAATTTTTAAGAGCATGCAGCAAATTTGGCATACCATTGAAGTAAAGTGTAAAATTTTTTATACGCGTATATTCTGCATCTGCAAATATTTCCTAACCACTGGATGAAATGGTAAATTAATGCAGTGTTTTGTAAAGCTCTTGAGATAAGCCGCAATAGTATGCAATAAAAAGAGAGAATTCCATTTGAAGCGTTTAAGGTGGCTTTTGTAAGCTTCGTGTTCCTCCGCCTTAGAATATTTTTTATGTACGATTACTTTACGGCTCTCCCGAAGCTTTAATTCACGCGCCCGAGTATAGTTTTCTATTTTTCTACAATATTCGCTCTGGTGTTTCTTAAAAGTATCTCTCTCCACTAGCTTTTCGGTGCATCGTACCCTCGCTCGCTAACATACAGTTGACATTATTAGTACTGTGAATACACATATATACAGACCGCTAAATCCAGGACCTCCTACAAACTCAAACTGTGTTTCACTTCAATGATAGCGCTATTGCTATATAGTTGACGAACAATTCAATGCAATTAACGCCGCTAATGAGATCAACGCCAGTCCCTTTCACTGTCAAACAATTTTGCAAATCAAATCGAGCTAAATGCGTTAAGTTAATAATTTATTTTTTAAAGAAATCTAACGTTTCCAAGTGAGATTATTTGTGATATGGAAAAAGTGTTTCTCAAAACTTTATAACTCACAAGCTGATTGAGGGAAAAAGAGTAAGTTCATCGATAATGAAGCATTTGGTGTACGTGTTGAGTTGGTTGAGTATATATACAATGCGAATAAGACATACCTAGCATATATATATCTCTCTCTCTCTCTCCCTACGTAGCGCCAGCTATGGTGTATAAAGGTAGGTATAGGTACTTTGAGTGGAATGAGCGTAGGTACGTGGTAAGTGCAATGAACCTTGAGGGTTAGCACTTTACCCTGTCCGAACAAAGTACATTCTTAGCTATAGCTACTATTCCAAGCAAGTAGAGAATGATCGTGGAAAAGTGTGCGGGATGTGTTATTGCGCCTGTACGTTTATGATATCAGTATACGGTAAGATTGACGTATACATCTGCACAAATATACGTTTCTCAAACTATCGAGTTTTATTTATTCCTCTTTCGCGAAATAATCGATCGATCGATGGTGGATCTTTTTGCCAACCTGTATAAAACGCACATATTATTTCAAGTGGCTCAAATATGAGGAAATTATAATATGAAAAATCTGCCCGTCCAACGAAGGACAGGTTGAAAGATCCCCCCCCCCCCCCCCTGCGCCACCTCGTAGAGACTCTTGTGCACAATCCCCAAATTACTCTTTTTTCCTCGGTGACCGAATTTAACACATTTTCTATATAGTGTATGCCATATAGCATACATTAACTCGAGCTTCACCGCGTTGCCAGCTCGTCACAGCTGCGGCCAACAAATTTTCTACTTGGCCTTTATTGTGGCTCGGTTATCCGAGAAAGTGTCAAAAGATGCAGGAACAACTAAAAAATTAAGCAGTTTTTATAATTGCTTCTTAACAACCTTCACTTACCTCGTTTTTTACGATGAATTTTTATAGCATTTTTATATAACTTTTTACCATTACTTCCCTTCTTTTCTTTACATAAAGTACGGTTAAAGTAACATTGAAAGTTCCAGAAGAAATTTTTAATTAAGACCCCTGCATTTTACCGCAGTATTCATTAATACTATATGTGAAAAAGAAGAAAAAAAGGGAAATGTGAATATACATGTATGTATGTATGTAACAATCAATAGAATTTTGTTCTCTTCAAAAGAATTGCAGCAGACGCGGTAGAACCTTTCTCGCGTTATGTAATATCCAATACATGTGCGCATACCGAGGCTGCGCTCTTGGCTCTATAAATTATACAAGAAAGTTTGGCTGATGTAAGTTTTGACGAAGAGGTTAATTGCAATAAAGCTAATTTAAGCAAGTTGATAGGAGTTTGGATTTTTCTTAATTATCGGACAAAGTTGCGTAATTTGGGGTCAGGTCGCTAATTTTGTAACATCTTCTGTCGCAGATGAGGAAATCTCATGTTTCTCGCGTTTGTCTCCCGAGGAAGATCGATTTTCGGGTTGGGACGAGTCGGTGGAGGGCGGAACAACTCGTAGCTAGAGGTAAACGTTTCTGGAAAGAGTAATTATGATTTTTCCTATTTTCATCTCGAGGTCGTAGGGATGAACTGTTGCTCGAAAATTGCAGGTCACTCGACCGCCTCGGGCTGATAATTGCCGGAAGCCACCGCGGCGAGACCGCTGGAATTTCCCCTTCGAAATGCCTACGAGATAACTTTTTCACCCTACCTATCCCTCCATCATCTGCCAGACTACCGCCAAGATAATCACACCCTCCTCTTTATTTGCTACTTTCATGCGCGTTCATCCTCCAACCACTCATACAAATTCATACTTACATATATTGTTATTCTTATGAAAAATTTCTAGTGGAATTATAAATTATCGTGATCGATGTATTAGAATAATTGGCGTGCAAGATTGAGCAATCTCGTTTGAAAGAGTAAAAGTATACACTGTATATTAATATATACTTATTGAAATAATGGTGTTCTAGTGAAATAAAAGAGTGTTGATTAATTCTTGCAGCGATAAGGAGGCTTGCTTGGGGTTGAAAGGGGCTAGGCCAGGCCCTATATTTCAGCCTTGCCCAAACCTTTTCCTCGCAAACCGCAGATGAATTATTTATATATATGGTACAGTTTATAGAAGTATCTATATTTTATATATATAATTAGGACATTGCAATTCCATCCAGTCATCAAAAACACATATTCGGCTTTGCGGTAGAAAATCTTTCTTTGATAAATTTATATAAATGCATGGGATTACAATCAGTTTTAATAGGATTTTAACATTACGAGGAAGCTTAGTCGAGATATATCACTGTCTGCAGTTATTCTACATGGAAAAGGTATAATTGAATATTAGCAGGAAGAAATCCCTTGCGGTCGACAAATATTTCCTCTACGGGTGGAAAGCTTTGTTTAACAAATTCATGGGAAGATATGATTTTAGTGTGACTGGAGCAAATTTAATTGAGGTCGCTAGTATCTTATAGTTTGAACATATATATAAGCAACAAAGAGGCTCATTTATCTCATTGGTCGATCCATTATTGTTCACAATGGTAATCAGTTTCTCGATACTCGCGCTTATGGATCTCAATGTGAGAATTCTCTCTCTCTCTCTACATATATAAATAGTTACTCTGATCGACTTACTCTCTCGAAGAATCCCACAGTGTCCTTCTGAAATTCCAGTTTGCCGTTTACTAAATAATTACGTGCATTCAAGCATGATTTTAACCGGTGTTAAATCGCACATTGTGCAATCCTACTATAAAACGGATAATTATTATAATTTATCCATGCATTTGACAATAGCATCACCCGAATCTTAACTCTGTTAACGAATTATCGTAATCCTATTTTTATATTGATACGCAAACGTTCGATTGGAGATATTTCTTTAGAAATTTATAGTGAAAGGATATATGTGTGAGTAGTTTTCTGAGCTATGGGCGAATGCTGCTAGAGCTGATCTAAGAGAGGCTCGTAAGGGAAGTCTGAGGTCATAACAATACACGGGGGAGATGGACCAAAGTTCTCTGGTATTCTCGCCCACCCACACACAGTGTCAGACCAGTTCATGATTCCATGCAAAATCAGGCTAACACATGCATACACACAGTATATGAAGGTTAAATAGACCGGTATTCTGCATACCTTATGTAGAAATTAATCCATTTCATTGGAACATGTGCAGCATACTTCATCGTGACAACAATCTATCCCCCCCCCTCCCCCGCCCAACCACACCATCGCGCACTTATAGTTGTGCTCGTCTCACATCTGATTAATTCGCGCTGCATTCTGAGATTATTAATTAATTCACAGAAAACAGCTCCTTTCAAAGATAGTCCTCTTTGAAAAAATGGCAATGTTTAGCTTCAGCTCTGATAATAATTTTTTTCATAGAATTTTACTGTACAAATTTTCATGTGCATTAAACGAAAAAACTCGTAATATCCAGATACGTATATAAAAATGTTCATTGAGAGACAATAAAGTAGATTATATTATTAAAATCCAAGCAACAATATCAATTTTATGAAGCAAAGAAACAATTGTTTATCGTTCACTTATTGCCAAACTGTTAAATCCACCTATACCATTGATGTGTGTGACATAGGTTAATAAACGATTTTGAATACGAATATCCAAATTATGATTTAATAAACCTATTTCAGAAATTCTGAAATCATTCGATCTCTCCCTCGCAACATCAGCTCGTTGTTGTGTACAACAAATGACCTTCGAAAGCAAAAGAATGTCAGCGCAGGTGGACTTGGATCGCAGAATGAACTTTTTTTCCCCATAATATTAAAATTGACCTAGCAAAAATTTCACCCGGTATTTTGCAAAATGTACAAGGGCCGGATCAGGTTAATCGTATTACAGAATGCCTAGTTAAAACGTGTCCGGACCAGATATGCTTACCTAACTTGAACCATAATACCGAATGCTTCATTAATATGCGTCCGGACAAGACATGCACGTTTGCCTTATTTTATTTGTAATATGGTATTAGAGCTGTAGCCGGATACGCTTAGTCCGAAGTGCAGAACCATAATAATAGGTATTTTGCCTAACTAAAACACATAAATGGGACATAGATTGGTCAAAATTTGAACTTTGAAAAATTCTCTATACAATACTTTGCAATTGTGCGAACATGGAATATGTTTGATTGAATTGGTACAGTGGCATCCTCGATATACGTATGCACATGTCTGTATATGTATGATTATATATAATTTTAATGGGTGTGTAATTTATTTGTCCATGGACAGCATTAAAGAGAAACATTATCGCGTGACTTTTGGCAAAAGTTCAAAAAGAAACGTCCCTGGTGGTTATTACGACGAAAGGAAGATTACTTTATGAATGAAGGATACTTTGGCGAAGCTAGGGCGATCAATTTAAGCTCGGTGTAATACCAAGCTACTCCCACGACGACAACGTACGACGACGAGCTTCCCTTTTCGCTAGTCTAGTGGCCAGAGCGGTTTCCAGGCCATCCACATGAATACACCGGATAACCTTAAAGCCGAAAAATTCTAGCTTTCGGCGAATTTTTGGCCAAAAGTCACGCGGGAAATGTTATACATCTATATAACGTATGGCGAATGCAAGTGTGTACAATAATAACTCGTATTTATCCTATTGGATTTTTCATTTGGCTGCTGAAATGTTTATTTCATCTTGTCAAGCGATATTTAGGAAGAATCTATGTGTGTGTGCGTGTGCATGTGATAGAGGGGCCAACAGCCGGCAGGCCAGGGCATGGTGATCTTTCATCAGAGTTTCTTCGTTCGCCTGAAAGCCGCCTGCGTTAACTTTACGCTTCTCGCAAGTGTTTTTATCGAGCTACTCGTGTTCCCTCGCATGTAGTCGTGTAGGTGGACAGGGAACTCGGCTTCATTGAGACAACAAACTACTTGTACTTGAATAGTCGCGAGGTTGTTGCCCGTCCCCTTGTAGTCTCCTCGATAACTTATTAACCAAGCCTATAGCTATGCTTTATAGTAACAACTTCCCCTTTTTTTTAACCGCCCCCCCCCCTTCTCCTCAATATCCATACCCAACTCACGATTTTTCACGCATATAAGAAAGAAAAAGAAAATAAAAAATATTCCTTTGTGCCATTCTGCAATCCCGTTGATCGACACTTTCAAGGACACGTCGATTCTGCAGGATAAAAGTGTCTTCAAAGTTTTTCAGATACGAAAAATTCTCTATACGTTATATATTGTTGCGACAACTGCTTGAAAACTGGTCCACAATAAAATCTGCAAACTGTTGGCAAGTAAGAGGGGAAGAAAAGAAAAATAAAAGCAGAGAGAGAGAGAGAGAGAGAGAGACAATTAACGTTACCAAATTTTCTACGCTCATTAAATGAAACTAAACTAAAAGATACACGTTTAAAAATACGGGAAAACTATTCCGCGAGAAAAGAGAAAATCCTCAATGAGTAATTAAGCAAAGCTCCAAATGAGCAGCAAACTAAAAGAAAGTTCCAATGAGCTTCATCAAAACTAAGCTATCGCTCAAGGAGCAAGAACCCAAAGCTTTATGAAAGAAAACTATACTCCTCTTGGAAATAAATGCGTGAGCGACAGATCAAAAGCTCGAATCAGGGCTTGCGTAGGCTAGGATGTCCGCACGAATCTTCAGCATCGCTTTTTATACACTTATTGCAGCCGATATTGTTAATTAAACGGCTTGTTGCTCGCGATTTATCCGTTTTATAAAGCTTGAAATTGAGAATAGAACTTATACACATAGGGTTTGTAATTTTTCCCACGGATAAACGTTATCGATAGGTGGAAAAACTGGGCCTGAATAACTATATGCGGTAAGCGAAAGAAAGGAAAACCCTCGAGGGGCTCGAGGGAAGATCCCTGAAGGACAGAAGAGAAGGAAGGCTCGCAATGATCCATTCCAATGAGGAATATGGAGTAGAGCAGGAGAGGGGGAAAAGAACATTTCGGATGGTCTCGCGCTTCCAATGACCAAAAATCACAGAGCGTAAACGAAAAATTATGGCAACTTTTGCAAAGAATCACGCTTGTTTGTTGGAATATATACATTTGATCGAACCGTTGTATTTTTAGTCAAGTTACGCCAGAGTGAGTTCGGCATGAAACAAATGTAAAAGTGTTTATATGTCCTACAGCTATCAGAGCATGTGGGATATATTGTTTTATTCTTATGCGACACACACACACACACACACAACGGGTATATCGTATATGCCTACGTATATGTATATATATATTTGTTAAGCGAGTGTACTCCCCTCTAGCAGAAAAACACATTAATTACGAGTACTCATTTTACTCTGGCACAAATGTCATTTATTTATTTATCATCTAACCCTCTCTGAATCTCGAGAATTAAAAACTTATAACTTTTTCTTTCACGTCTATTTTGTCTCCCGAAAAAACAGCCGAATAAAAGAGCATGCTGATTTTAAAGGAGACTGATGGAGAATCGAAACATTATTCTGTGGAAGAGAAAGAATGGCTAAAATACGAAAAGCAACGATTCTCGTACTATACCAGCTTATGAGCTGTAAACCTTCTCTAGCACAAAATTTCACAGGCGCCATTTCAGAAAAAGCTCTCTATGAGAAAAAAATTACTTTAAAAAATTCCAAGCCTATTCTTCGCAATCCGAACGATTTTTCTCGTGCTTTTTCACTGTTCTCATTATTGCAGGCGCTTCTCTTTCACGGTTTCTCGAAACAGCGTGACATATACTAAAATTTATATCAGTATGTAAGTATGCAAAGAAAATTGTGTGTACGATTGTAAAATAGGTAGATTCATAATTTGATTGTGAAAAGTAAGTGAAATATTCTATGAGGTAATAATTTCTGTTTTTCGGATAAATAAATAAATTTATACGTCCCTGTTTCCATTTCAACGGGATGATTTGTTATCGCGAAAAAGCACAAATTTTGCTTTGCCAGGTTCGGTGACGTCAAACGACCCTGACGTGGGTCCCGGTCACTATTTCTAGCCGAGTCGCACACACACACACAATTGTATATATACGCCTATATGTATAACCCCAAATATATACATTGATGCGTTTAACGAAACTGATTTGAAACATTAGCGTCTTAAAGCCATAGGCGCGTAGACCTATTCATATATCTATGAGATCCTCTCGAAAGGTCTCGAGACGATAAAATGTCTGGAAAAGGATGAATATTTAAAAAAAAAAAAAGGAAAAATGTTTCAAACGAATGTTCCAGGGTTCAAAACAATCTATTAACAGGTGTTACCAGTTTGACGTTGGATAGCGTCATAAAAGTGAGGTCAAGGTCACCTCGACTTTTCCAAACAAAATATAATATACTTATACTTTTGTGGCTAATATTAAGAGCTTTTCCAAAATATTCTAAAAGGATCTTGTTCTTTTTATAAAAATCTTATAATTTCAAGATATATTTATAGGTATATCCATACTTGTGTGGGATACCCTGTATAAACATCATGGTAAAATATACAGACCTTCGAGACAGGCACTTTTTCAAATTTATAATTAACTAAGTATAATATATACATACCTTCCCTCTGTCCCGTCGAAACTAACAAGATATGTTTTCGAGAAATTAATTAACACCATGCAGTTACTTATTTATTAAATCTATATAAAGGATGAGTCAGTCAACTAGATTTGCTTCGAAAATGATTTTTCACTTTAATTAAATTTATTTTCTATATAAAGCTTTCGCCAGTGTTGGACTATATTCTCTAGAAACACTTGGTTGTTTTCCTTTGTCCAATCTACCTCTCACTCGTCCACTTCTCGAATCAAAGACTTTCCCAGTTTCACGCTCAACTACTAACTGTATATATATATATATATATATATACAGCCTCAGTGACGAGTGACGACTTT
The DNA here is from genome assembly GCF_024137725.1 of Prorops nasuta. NCBI lineage: Eukaryota > Metazoa > Arthropoda > Insecta > Hymenoptera > Bethylidae > Prorops > Prorops nasuta. The sequence continues at coordinate 58,702 of NW_027116878.1, read as the reverse complement.
TGTAAAACTATTGTTTTTCTCCTTCTTCACATTTTTAACAACGAAATTGTTTGAATTATAATTTCTTGTTAAAATTACCTGTTCATACAAACTTCTCTTCCCACAGTGTTTAATTTCAATCAAGATTTTGTTGCTTTTTGAAATCCAGTATGAAATTGACAATCTCTTCTATCCAAGTCACTTTAGGGATCAATTTATCACGGGCTTCTTGCAGGGATTCTTCAATGAAAAATTGCAAGTAGCGATAATATTGGAGAGAAAGCACAGAAATTTCTCGGTGCAAGGACGTATTATAGATGTAATGGAGAAAGAGAGGAAGGGTGTTGAGAAAAATACCGAATTACTCATTGGGAAAAATGGGGATATGCTTTCTTCGAACGCACCCCCCCCCCCTTCTCCCTGTAGCTATATACTTTTTAAAAAAATTCTCTCTATATATATATATATGTTTATGTATTTCTATTCTATTTATAAAGAAACGTTGGTTAGAGATGTGTGGAGCCACGTTGATTATTCAATAATAATAAATTATGCTGCACTATTATATATACGTACTGCGCAAGTATCAAAGTTTATGGCCACCCTTTCCATTTTGGTATCTGATATCAGCGTGTCGCGATTATCCATTGTTCCTATAATCGCTCATCTCTCCAATATCCTTGCATAAATCTTCTTTAACACACTCGCGCGCCCGCTATATTTTATACTCCATAGTCTTTAATATCATTTACAATACGTTATTGAGCATGCACCAGTTCGCACCAGAGTATTTTAACAATCGTTTTGTTTATTCGTCCGATAGTTGAAAAATGAGCATGCAAGCATTAAATTATTCCTCTTGGAGCGTTTAACCCATGAGTAAACCAGTATAATTTATCGTGTATCCTCTCTACATATATATGTTATTCTATACATGCTGCATATATACTACACAAATACCTATATCACTGATGGGCAGAATGATTTTGCGTTTCCTTCTAAACACGCGCGCGCGAGCTCGAATCAGATTGGACCACGAATTGCCTCCAATCTGTATACCTCGACAGATCAATCTCTTTTCGTGTAAACTAGATGATTGCAAAACGAGTGCGAGTTCATTCGAGTTCCACCCCTTCTCCCTATACAATGTTTCCCTAACAAAATTCTTCTTCCAATGAATCATATCTTCTACGTCGCCAATCAATTCCTATTTTTATTGGATAATCCGACATAAAAATAGTATCCCGAAATTATATACACGAATAAGTATTGATTTGTGTGCTGTGATAAAAGTAATAAGTATAAATAGCTGAGTTATCTATGTATATTATTGAAAATAAGGAAGAAGTGATTGGAAGCTACAAGATATAGAGGATACTATTTAATTATCGTCGAGATAAATGGGGAGGGGACAGGAGTATTTTGTAAATTAAAAGTTATAAACGTGTTACAGTTTGAAAACAAGACAGATTGTTAGAAAATCATCAAGCATTTACTGACCTTTCATATACGTTTATCTCTATCGTCGTAATTTTGTTCTAAGAGCTAGTTAATCAGTAATCCACGCGAATAAAGGCTTCCATTACATACATGTATGGTATAATGCCGCGAGGTCTGATTTCATAAAGGCCCTGAGTAATAATAAAGTACATTGAAATTCAAAACACACGGCTCGCGATATACTTTTCAACGAAACTAACAAGAAGATTCAACGGCAATTTATATATTTTATTAAATCCTTTTCCAATACCAATTTAAAGCATTCATGCACTTGCCATTGCTATTTACTTTGCAAGTAGACTCAAAACTCACCAGAGATTTTTTCCATTATTATCGAATTTTAGCCAGCTGTATATGTCGTACTTAACGATCGAGCAGCCGATGATTTTATCAATTATACATCGAAATGCGATATTTGAAAGAAATAAATGATATACATGCAGTGAAGAAACAATGATCGAGTCGCGACGAGGCAGTTTATAAAGTTCTTCTCTCATCTCGCTATTAAAATATCACTTTAAATTCGTTTCTATATATAAATTATGGCTCAAATAACAACTCATGAATATCGATTCAGAGGCTACAACATTTATAGTATCAACGTTTTATTTCTTCTTCCTTCGAATGAATGTCTCTAAATGACATATTTGAAAAATATCAATATTATAGGGTACATCTACAGAAACTATTTTATTTAGAAATCAACAATTTACGCACAAGAGACAAGAAAAGGCTTTTAATGATTCTTTTTTTTTAACAGAGTCTATCAATTATTGATGGTTAACAATTATTTTCAAACAAAGCAATGAAAACTCTTAAAAATAACCACCATCGTATATACCAATCTGATTTCCTTTCCTATTTTCCGCTATTGAGCTTTGTAATTGCTATCCTTCGCGATATAATTAATTATGTTAGCTGAGAAACGAGAGATCTTTGAAAACTATATACATATGTGGTGTGTGTGTGTGCGTGCGTCAATTTTTAATCTTACGTGGCTTTGTAGGGAAAAGTGCCATGACGTGACTACTGTTAATTTGCACAAAATCAAGAATGACCCAGAGTCGAATCTGCAGTCACGAAGGTTTTCTTTTAACTGCACGTATAAATTAATGTGTAGCATATATGGGACAGAAAAATAGTCGTATTTAAGAACTCTATTCAAGATTCAAGCAGAATCCGACATAAAAAACAATTTTTTAGTACAATAATCTATAGAATCACTCTCACTTTATATCTTTATACTAATTAATTCGTATTAGAAATATTACCATAGTTTCAAAAAATTAACATTTCTGCAGAGTGAAAATAGAAAAAACGTGTAATTAAGTCTCTCGTATCCCTTCCATTGAATTTCCGATTATGAGAACCGATCAAAGCTGAAAACGTCGACACACATATATTAGTAGGTGAATTCCGTAATATATTTGAAGGTTTCTCTGGAGGAGATAGGGAGAAAGCTTGGTTGTGGAAGAAAATGTTTGGAATCTGATCGAATTCGGAGCTGAAGCGAATAAATAATCGACCGGTATAGGCAGCAAAAATTCTATTCTATGCAACAGGAGATTTTGAGAAACGATACCTCTGCAGCACACGTGTGAATGCCAGCAATTCTCCCCGTACAGACAATTTACCGAGTTGAAACGATATATTGATTCGTCGATTCCATATTATTTCACGATACCGAAAGATCATTAAAGAATTGCTTGAGAAATAATTTCTTACCTATAGCTTCTATGGGATTATTACTCGACCTTCGGACGGCCGGGCGTCTGCACTCAACTATACCATCAGACTCTTATTACATTTTTTTTTTTACTTCAAATATGTTGCTAATATTCGAAATAGTCTTAGGCTACGCGTGTTAAACCATTAAGAGATAAAGCACTGGCAGTTTAAAGGCTAATATTTATACAGCACAAATTGAGAAAAATTTCTAGTCAAAAGTAGAGAAATATTGTTTATACAGGAAGGGGGAATTGCATCCTATAGCTCTAATCACACTTCGGACTTTGGAGTCTGTACTCCCACGACTGTCAGCTTTATTTAATTTTGGTTGCAATTGCGCCAAGCACTAAATTCTGAATAAAGTGTAATGAAGCTTCCGCGAGGGTAAAAAGAAATGACAATAAATTTAAGGTCATCGTGGTGTAGCTTTATATTGTTCAAGACAGGAAATTAAACTTAAGAGAGACAACATTTTCAGTGTTTTTACTCACATCAGACGTAAAAAGAGAGTTGATTCTTACGTTATAATTTAAACATAGATTCAATTGCGATAAGTAATCGTGCACGACTGCCTCAAAAACATTAAACTGTAATAGGGGGCACTATTAGTAATAAGATTATTAGATTTAAAATGCTTACAAATATTAGTATCGTTATATTTAAAGGTACTCTCAATACTAAGTAACCATTAATTTTTTAAGAATGCATGTGTGCAAAACTTTCAAGTAGTTGAAAATGCTGTGTATAAAACAGTGAATTAAAACAAAAACAAACAAGTTAATCTTCAAATGACATTCAGAATGTAATTCAAGTTCAAAGTCAAGGTCGCCATTGGTTGGTCTGGCCTGAAACCTACAATTTTATTATTATCCAGGAGATGGTTTCTCAAACTATTTACCTGAAAATAAAAGGGGGAAGGGAGGGGGGGGGGGGAAGGTACCTCACGCGCTTTGCCACTTGTAGTAATGTGCCCAGCAATAAAAATTATCCCTTTCAATTTTTTTTACACTCTCTCTCTCTCTCTCTCTCCTTAAATCATTATCATGAATCAAATCTAATATTCTACTTCAGAGATATGCAGGATCCCCTATTTTCTCCTTTTCCCTTGTTGACAACTTTTATAGTGGAAATATTTTATGGGCACTCGCTTTTGTTACTATAAATTATGTTCCTTCACCTACTAAATAGAACACAATAAATTATGTTTGATGTAACGAATGGGAAGCTCTGGAAATTAAATTGACTATTGCAACTTCTTCTTCTTAGTGATTTTGTCAACTAGAGAGAAGAAATGATTTGATAAATACAGAGAGATTTACATAAATCAGTAAGCGCTAAAAAGGAGTATTAAAAAAGAAAACTCTAAAATCATCCTATTTCTCTTTAAAGAGAGTTTTGCGCCTTGAATTATAAATATATTACAAGGAAAACATTTGGTTTGCAAAAGGATTTCTAAAGGCGTTTCTTCAAATTTAACCAAGCTGAACGTCAAGCTCGTAAAAGAATTAAAAAAGTTAGAAATTGGTCAATTTTGGTTAGTGCATGGTGGCATGCATGTATGTATATAGAAGCCGAACTAAAATTATGTGTGTGTGGTTTCTTATATAGTTTATTTTTTTCTTCTTTCCTCGTATAGAATATATTGCGTGTTTTTCGTCTATTTTATTGCCGCACTTTATTCCTTATCGTTTAGGAAAAAGAGAATTCACCATGTAATTCGACGTTGAAGAAAAAGTATATATGTATATTTAAGGATAAGGCATGTTCAGTGAAAGATTCGATCAGCTGTGACGGTAGCATGCATGTGAGAATTCAAGTCTCCCAACATGAAGCCCGTTTCATAGGCCCCTGGTAAAGCTGTTTGGTGGGGAGAGGGGTCTTACGAATTCCTATACAATCTATACATGATCCCATCAGTGATTCCATTCCATGCCGTGCATATGAACCAAGATATCGATCTATCCTTAACATCCTCCTTTTATTGTTGGTATTAGGATACTTGGAAAGATAACGCTTTGGAGTTGCTGGATGAACCAGGACGAGAAGATTTTGTTGTTGTTGTTGAAATCTCGAGGGACACTGGTGCTGCGTATAATCGATCGGAAAATCGATACTTATGGAAAAGTACCGCTTGAACAATTTCGCCAGTTCTAAGCACATTTCACTTTGTCAAGATTTATAATCCTCTTGGCTAAATTCGAGAATTTCTTAAGCGCTGCAGTATTCTCTTTCTATCCCATCCCCGATAAAATATGGCGGAAAAACTTTCGAGTCTCGAAAACTTTTGGGCTTCTTATTCATTGGGAATCCCTCCTTGGTATTAAATAAAAGCAAATCTCGTTGGAGCTCGAGGGCCGGAGGGGGTGGGGGTGCTCTCTCCGCTCTCTCGCTACGATCATTAAATGCTGCAGGGGAAGGAAGGTAAACACATTCGAGGAAAAAACGAATAAATCACGCTCGTACAACCAAATCCAGATATAGCCATGTGTCTTTTGGGTAAAAAACTTTTGCGGAGCTTCTCTGATAAATCGTTTGAAAATTATCACCCCTCTGAAGCATGCCCCTCCTGCAGACCGGTACGCGCATGCACAATCCTCTTGCTCTACAACAAAACTATATTTTTTATTCCGTGCTCTTATTTTAAACTCACGCAGTTGAGACGAACTTGTCGCTCCGTCGGATTATGTAAACTTGCTTCTCCCAGCTATAATTATGAATAATCCAGCTTCTGACAAATCATTTGATATTAAAGCTGACTCGCGCACATTTATAGGGGAGACCGGGGTAAAACAAGAACCCATTAATATAACAAAAATTATATTCCTGATTCAGTCATTAATGAAGATATGAGGTCCGATTTTACCCCGTACGGTTTTGCCCCTTAACCATACAAAGTATATTTAAATATTATACAGACATATATCGTATGTAAATTAAAAATACGACTAACGAAATTATAGTTAAAAATATTACAAATTAAGTGACTTAAGTGAAAATTTACTCTATTAGTCCAGATTTTCTACTGAACACTTCGAAATTATCGGAAACTTTTAAGAATTATATGCAAAAATGAAAAATAAAGCGTTTGGAAAGTAATCAAGCGCCAATGTTTACAAATTTTTGCTGACAAATATCTTCAAGTGGCACCATTACATACCTTCATTAATGACCGAATCAGAAATGTAGTTTATGTTACATTAATGGGTCCTTGTTTTACCCCGGTCTCCCCTATATGGTACTGTGTGCTTCGAGTGACTAATAGATGAATGAATAATGATATAAAAACATATTTTGGGCACGTGCGAAATAATTACACTGTATATAGAATAAAATTTAACTGCTACTATAGAATATATTCTATTGGAACTATGTTACGATTCATTCTAATCAAGAGACACGGTATAGAGTATCTTGGCGGGGCTAGCACTTTACACACACATATAATCGTTACGAAGAACTATCATCTTTTATACATTGCAGCAAATTGGACCGTTCCAATCTTAAAATAAATTTCAATCGGATTTATATAAGACCTGACTGAAACTAAACAGTAATATCGTTTGATTTTATAGACAGAAAATACTGACCAGTCACTGCAGGCAAGTTTTCGCCAAGGCTAAGTTGTCTAACACGCCTAAGACCAAAATTTAGTTGTAGATATTGTTAAGGTAATATATCGCTGTACGAGTTTGGTGCAGATTCAAATGAGGCGATTCTTGCTAGCTTTTCAATAGTTCGTACTAGCTTAAAACTAGGCAATAATAGAATTGTGTGATTCGCAAATTTTTCTAGCTAATAAGCACTGTCAACTTTTGGTCATTTATTGAACAGGAAAAATAGTCAAATATCGATGCGTCAAATAGTACACGTGTGTAGTAAAGCTAATTGTTGACAGTACATTTACTAAAAATTCCATGGTAATATTATATTTAGCTGAAGCATGTTCTCCTAATCAGTAAGTACTACCAAGCATTTCAAAGAACATTCATCAGTGAATAAAATTATTAGCTTCGATAGATAAGGCAGTGTGAAACTTTGAGGCAAGCTCGAGTTGCGAGCTATAACGGAGTAGATAAAGCGGCGCGTCGTGTGCTGTAGAGCGAGGCGACGATGTACAATCTTTCGAGGTTAAACCTCCCCGAAGGGATGTTGCTCCACTTTAATGTTAAATAAATTAATTAGGATTATTGGGGATAACAAGTAAATGATTAAGAGATACAAGTTGAGTAGCAGCTGCGTAAAAAAATCAAGAATAACTTTTCTACATTCACAGTTTTTCACTAGAATTTTCTAGGCAGTACCTATATATCGAGATCTACTTGCCATTAAGTGAGACGGGAAAAAGCGTCGTTATACGCTTAGGAAAAGCCATTCTACATTTACTACACAGTCCGTTGTTAAATCCTACATTTTCCTATTTTCTTAACCAGAGAATCTGCCTCTAACCCTCTTTTAATTTCTGCTTAGAAGGACACATTCTTTTTCGAGCAAATAACGGATGATCCAATTTATATCGGTTTGTCTACACACCCGAAATTTCCAACCAGGTGCGGCTAAAGTAAATCTCCAGCTATATATATATATATAAGAGACATATGTACGACGAGAGGAATCCTTTAATCTTCAAGCGTAGTGTTCGATTTCCGTTTTCCTCTTCTTCTTCATGTTTTTTTTTGTTTCTCTTTTTTTTCCTTATATTATTTGCTTTCTCATCCCCGCTCGATTTGCTCTTTCCGTTTATTACACGAGGGATAAAGGCAAGCGCTGTGTCACTCTTCCTTCTTACCCTACCCTACCCCGCTGTATAATCAATTTCACTCGACATGCGATGATTCTTTGTTCTTCCGCTAGCTCCGATCTCCTTTACACCTACACCAGCACACGGAGTGTATTATTATTATCCGTTGCTTGGCTCACCACTATTTTCAGTACAGCTGCCATGCCTCCTCCTTCTCCTCCTCCTTCGATTCTCCATCTCACGCGCTCTGACAAATGTTTATTATTCCTGCGAATACCTATACGTCCGTTATGATATTGCCCTGCTCCAATGAAAATTTCTATAAATACTTATATATAGAGTATAATGATGGATTATAGCTGCAGTATAGAGAATAATTAAGATTAATTGGGAACATTTTTTCGTACATTTTGTATGAAAGGATATTTGCATGGAAATTAAGTCATACAACTAGAAAGGGGTCGATCGTATTTTGGGAGCGTTGAGATATGCGAGAGTTAGATATCTATAGGTGCGGCGAGCGGTGAAGGAAAAACTTTTGATCACGCGTTAACCGCAAAATTTTCTCCGCCGCGCCGCAGTTTTGCCTAGACTCGCTGATCTTTCCCCCGCGGGCCGCGACTTATTGTGCTATCCGCGCAGATTAATCTCGAAAAGACCGTTGTCGTCCACGCGATCGATAGAATTTCCTATACTCGTACAAAACTTTGCTCGAAACTTTTTATCCCGTTGTCCTCGCAATTTCTTCTTCGCTGCTTCACGAATGGTCAAAGAAGCGCAAGAAAATTGAATCTTACTTCTTGCCCATGCACGTATACGCCGCGGGAATCATTTTAATGCCAGGAAGCATAGTGCGCGATACTTGCGGGATGCATAGCTATGTATAGGTATATATAATAATGCATGGAAACGAGAACTACGAGAAGCGAGTTGATCTAGCTACATGAAATTATATAGCATTGGGCAAAAGCAGTTGAGAGTACTTGACAAAAATAAAAACAAGGATAACACAATCGCGGCGTAGCGAGCGAGCAATTTTATTTTCAACAAAATTATTTTTCACTCCAACTTTAATCCAAAAGAATAACCCAATCGTGAGAAGACATTGATCGAATCAAGTCGTTATAATTGTTCGGTGAAAATTTCATACGTTCGATGCAACTAATGAGACTGTACAAGTCAAATGGTAATTGGAAAAGTGTGCGAATAAAATTGCAAATTATTATTATAGTTGTTGGCACGTTATTATTCTTATATATATATATATATATATATACTCGTAGATTATACTAAACAACTATATACGTATCGTATCGCTAGAGATATTATTTATCGATCGAATAATTATTTCTAGCGTAAGGAGATTTGGTGGAAGATTTGCTGGACGAGATAAGAAAATTAGAGTGAGTCTCTCCGACGTAGGAAGAAAGCTGACGCCGCGCCGGCCGCGTCGGCATCTATCGAGTGAGGTCGGCCCCGGTCCCCGTCCCCACGTCTAAACCTATATAAAAGATATTCGATAGGATAGAACGCGCGCAGTTCACAGGGGTAGAAAATATAGGTCATCCACGTGGATCTTCGCTATAATTAACATCTGCAATTCAGCTTAATCTTTCAATGAAGATTTTTCAACTGATATATAGATATATATAAGATTCGATCGCATTACTTGCAGACTCTTTCATATATGTTGTAACGTGGTAGAAACACGTTACAGAAATGTACATATTTTTTAGCTCTCCTCTATCCCCCTTAGTGCCTCCCGCGCCCCCCCCCCCCCCCCCAGTATGCCTGTGAGTGTATGAGTGTAGTATGATGAACCTTCCGTGGGGCTACAATGTAGTTTTCCGCAGAAGGAATATTGTAAGTGTCGCCCACGGAAAAAGAGTGTATGTTTTTAGGAAATGGTATGATTGGAAATTGGGCGAATGTTTGTAGGATTAGTTGTAAATAGGCTTATTCGAATTAAGAATATTTTATTTCAGCTTAAAAGTAATATTAAGGTGTATCCTCTGCTCCGACACGAACTTGAAAACTGTTATTTCCCCATCCTTATTGCTCTCATGTAGCCCTGTTGATAAGTCCTTCCTTCTCACACTCGTTCCTCTGTCCTAGCCTGTTTACGCTGTGCCCCTACCGTTCCCCTTAACGCGCCTAGCTGCGATTCCCCTTACCGCACCCGCCCCGCTACATCGCCACGAAGCTTCACGTCGTCTGCTAAAGAAGACGACAACGCAGGATATTCACGCAAACCGCCAGCTAGTCGACTATATGGCAAAGCATACAGATGATTACACAGGAACGGCGAAAGCTATGGATCGTGGATCCATGTGTAATCGAGGATTTGTCCCTGGATCCCGATCACGCGCCTGACCCAAGTATGCCCCTGCCAAATTAAGGAATGAGACGGAAGGAAAAAGAACTATCTGTCAAGGAGAACCAGATCTTTTCCTGCTATGGAACGAGTCGGTTGGAAACCGATTGCGCTGCGTGATTAGCAGACCGCACGCCGAGGATTGTGAAGTTGATTGGGTCGTCACGGGATGATTGTGGAGTACCGACTTCTCTCATTCCTGGCCCCAATCTTTGCATTGGTTTCGTGCGGAGTTTTAGAAGAGTGTCGATGCGGGAGGAAGCCGAGAAACGTCGCCGGAGCGGTTGAGTCCTATTTTCCCTGCTTTTCTCCCTGCTGTCCACCTTCCCGTTTAGTGCCCTCCCTGTCGCTGCCCCTGCCGATCCCTGAATTTAGCCCTGCCAACCTCCCTCAAGTCCTCCCTTCCCTCTTTAGTGATAAGACAATTGGTGTAGCGTATAATAAGTGTCCCAGAGCATCACGGGAGGCCCCTGCTTTGAGTTAAGTTCAGTTGTTTGTATAAAATTAGTGTTCCCGGAAAAACTGTTTAGATTATTTTAACCTGGATCGATTCCACCGGTTACAATGTATATAATATAAGTTATATTATATATATTTTAGTGGAGCAAACCTGCAAATTTAAGGGTTAGAACTCTTTTTTGACATTATAACATCTCATTTCCTATACTGTTCCCTCCTTAATTCAAATCTGGTGCTCAAAATTTACCCATCGCTCTTCTGTTTTCCATTAGAATCCAGATTAAATGTCCTAAAAGTGGAATTTTTCACAGATGTTTTCTTCCGTCTTATTATATAGACAGAACTAAGTTTGTCGAATAGTTTCTATAAAGTGTGGTACAGTAACGTACTAACATATACTCGCGCAAACCCCATTTTTATTAGGCTTTCAATCGTACTTGCTTTATCGAACGAAGCGTTTGAAAATGCTGTGGTATTTATCCAAACCCGAAGATTTTGAGAAATAATAAAAATACAAGCTATATGTATACTGAGTAATCTGACGTTGTATGGTCAAACGGAGCTCGTGTGAATGTCGATATGACTTGGGTCTATACCAGCACCAACGTCAAGTGAAGTAGCAATATCTTTTACCCTATATACCTAAGCATCCGTAGAACGCTGTTAGGCTGGTCTTACTCCTTTCCGGCTAAAGGTTAAGTAGAACTGACCACTTAAATAAAATATTGATAAAAATTTATTAAACTCGATGGTTCGCATAAAACGTTCAATTTCGCAAATATCTCAATAGCGTATATGTGTATATGAGAGCTAGATGTTCGTAATAATTACAACGTTTAATTTGTACCTTTTACCTCGGTTAATCGAGAAAGTACAATGATTCAGATCAATTTAAATTAGATTAAGTGTCAACTAGCAGCTAACCCCGATACGTTTATCAAATTATCTGAGAAATTAATTAGCTATATGCGAACGCGAGTGGGTAAATGAAGAAATTTTTATGGGATGAGATAAATTTCACGAGCTGCTTCCTATGGCGTAATTTAGCGAGAAACAATTTTATTTCGAAGCAGTGTTAACAATAGCACCCCAGTCGCATCATTTTCATTTGGATCGATAAAACGTCGTCTATATATGTAATAGGATGAGCGTAGGTGAGAGGAAAAAAGAAACTTTCCTTTCAGAATCGATTACTACAAAGATTTAGAGACTAAAAAATAAAAAGATAAAAAAAAAGGAAAAGGGAGAAAGCAAGAAATAAAATTTTATGAAATAACACTTTGAATCGGTGGGTATATAGATTGTCTGGAAAGGGGAGAGAGAAGAGACAGCTGTACAGCGTTCGATCGGAGTTGTTTGAGAGATGAGCGAGATACAAGAGGGGGGGAGGACAGTAGAATCATTGAAAGATGCGAGAGAAGCTGAAGACGGAGCGCATACAGCGATCTTGCCGAAGGATCGTCGTCAAACGTGTTGGGATGATTCGTCGCTCTGGACATTTCCAAATCAATTTGGCTATATCAATGAAAGAGGGGGGGGGGGGGGGGGGAGGATCCTTTACGTCTACACCATTATATCCGTTACGACTCTGACCAACCAAGCGCGTTTATTGCCAAACGGACGCGCTTCTCTTCACGAATGTACCATTGGTTACGGTATGGTGCATAGTAACCGTGTAGCTATATGTACGCGGCGTGTATTATTGCCAGACTAACGTTTTCCTACCATAGTATATGTATGTATATACCTCCTTTCCAACTGCTGAAACGCGAGAATTTCTCCAACTATATAACTCGCGCGCACACACGCACACAATATAATCTATATACCGAACCCTCGAATAATTATCCCCTTCTCAACGTTTCAAAGCGACGTTTCCCCTGAAAATTGTATAAATATTATAAGAGCGCAGGGTAATCCCAGAAAGCATCGTTAGAGCGCCGAAGCTTTTTTTTATCAGTCCAAAGAAGCGTGCGTGCACATAGAGAAGTGAGGTACAGAGAATTGGAAAAGATAAAACAAATCGATTGTCCGAAGTGTGAAATCGGAGAAGGATTTGTGACGCTTCGAGTACAAAGGTAAGTCTGCTAAGTAGAAAACTGGAAAAAGATTCTCGGGAGACGGTAGCGGGCAACGGGCAGCGCTCGGATAGAACGCGATAGAGGAGAAAAGCTTTGGGACGTGGCGAGTGGCGAGGCGAAGCTTCTAGCTTAGCTTCTTTCCGCTTCTATGGAATATGTTGGTCGCGTCGATTGCTTCGCGGCGTCTCACCATGAATTCCAAGAATGAACAAAGAGGCTGAGCAAAGTTTCATCGTAGCTGTAGGTCGATCAAAGAGCGAGGCTAGCCTCCAAGGAGTCACCCATCTCTTTATATATATATATATTGTGTGTACTAGACTAGCTAAAACAAAAACAAGATTGTCAATCTTATCATTGCAGTATATATCATAAATCGCATTTACTATATATGATTTACTATATTTGTCTGATTGAATGTACGGAAAAACTACTGCAGCGGGTATTAATACATTGAACTTTTCCTATATCCGCCTAAATATTAGATATAATAGATACCAGAGACACGGTGCGTTAATCTTGCACATGACGCGTAATGCCGATATCCTTATAGTATATAATATATTATCTGCGCTTTCTACTACTACTTCAATAAAAAATATACTGCATCAAGTGTCACTCGAAGGCTGCATTTTTCAAAGCAGATAAGATCCTATATATATTATCCACTCCCTCATCCCGTCCTATGTCTTATATAAACCCCAGTATCTGTAATAAAATCATTGTTTTCACGGCTAAAACTACAATTTAGTCAAATATGTGTGTTTTTTTTAATTGATTGCGGTAAACAGGTAGGAATGCTTCATGATACATGTTTGCTGCTTGTATTTTACATTTGTGTAAACGATAAGAGAGAGAGAGAGAGAGAGAAGGTTAATGCTAAGAGCAGTATAGAGAAGCGCAGCTTAGAGTATAGCTATACTAGCTACGATATATAGGAGGAAGTATAGACGAGCTCCTTCTTACTTTCTACCTTTTTATTGTCATTAAATCCCCCCACTGTCCCCCAGTTCTCCTCGACACTGCCGAGTGCCGCGAGTACCGGTGGCCCGGTGCCGATCCCAGTTGAAAGCACTCAGCGCGCACACTTCATACTGCAGTTTTCCCACTCGGTCCGTGTGCTGCGTGTACCAAGATACTTTACGAGTGCTCCGTGAAAATGTGCTACCGGATTTTTACGGCTGGTAAATAAAAGGAAAAAGCTGAGTGATCGAAATCGGCGGTATAAATCGCCGCAGGAATAACTGATACGGCGAATTTATTTTTCTGCCTTTGTTTAACGGATTCTCTTAAATATAGGTATGTCATGCCAGAAGATGGAAGCGACGCGAAACGACGCGACGCGGCACAGCGGTGATGCTGAGGAAGAGCATAAATTCTAATGTCCAAATCAGCTGCTGCATGGGTTATGTGCGGAAACCGGAAAAAGGTTACGGTTTTGCGCGGAAATGTCAACGGACTGGAGAAGAAGAAAATAATCTATATGACACGTTTCAAAAACGCCTTACAAAAATTCCATATTCTAATGGCTGCAGCTTCGAAACATGACCACGCTAAAATTTCTATCTTAATAATAACGGTATGACACTGCAGTGTGTAAATATTGCAGAATTATAATTTAAGATATTATTAAAATATGAATTGATAAATATCCAGAGTGTATGTGATTTAAGAATGTGGACAAGAAAAAACTAGAGAGAGGAGATTTCAAGGAAACTAAAGCTGCTATAATCAAATATTTTCCTATCTTAATAATTTATAGGCATATAATCATTGTAGCAATTGAAATGAATTAATGAGCAGATTTGTATAATTGGTTGGTAATCGGTGAGAGAGGATTTGGTGGTGTACGTGGCACGTTTAAACTTTGTTGTCAAATATATAGATTAATGAATAAACGCTGCAGTTATTGCGTTTGAATTCGTATATATTACTAATGAACGCTGCGGTTTGCTTCCCGAACGAGGCTTGCAAAAAGAAGCAAAGTATATCAAGGTATCCGAAGAGTACTAACAACTATATATGGACATATATGAATTATATATATTAGCTAGGATATCGCGAGGAAGAGATGGTTTCCAAAAATTCTAGGCGTAGCTCGATCTGATTAACGCGCAGATAAAAAACAGCTCAACACGGAGAAAATCTATACTATTTTTTTGCATGACCTTTGCCTATATGTATATATCAACGTGCAAAAGTGGCAAATCTGCATGTACGCTTAGATTCTCAGCTTTAATAAATATAATTGAATAAGCTCTCCCTCACACCGCGAGCACTAGCTCACATTGGTCAGTTTTTTTCTTCCAAACGAGAGTTGGACGAGTCAACTCTAATTAATAAGCTCGCTCTCTCACTCTTCATCGTTCACCGGATCTCGGCCCTGCCGAATTGTTTTGTATTTCGAGAGATACTGCAGAATCGCGCGACAACCGCGCGCCGTTTCCCCGCGACGTTTCATGCTCCCCACGGACCTATCACACTCTCGATCGAGATTCAAAGCGCGAATCGCGGTTGTCGGGTTCAGGGTTGTCCACGGCGACGGGGGCTGAGGAAAAATGCTTGATTCCCCCCCCCCCCCCCCCCCCACCACCGACCTTATCGTACTCCACCCTTTCTAAATTTCTTTGTCCGGTTGCTCGGTATATAGCGCTGCGCGCCGCATCATTAAATCAGAAACCCTATTGTAGTACATATATACGCGCAGCAAAATTGATGATATCTGAGCAGGTGCATCACTCTCGATCTTGAACGATTCTCCTCATCTGCATGGTTCTGGCCGGATGTTATTGGAGCATTGCTCCACATATGAGCCTACTTGAAAATCATCTTTCATGCATGCAAGTAGTTCAAGCACGCTGTTTCACCGACCCCTTATTATTATTTGCAAACACAGTATGTGCGAAACAGAGTTTTCGGTCTTTGATTATATATACATATATAGAGGGTGCTCCAAGTTTTGAGTTGCGACCACTTAACGCTATCAAAGGTTCGCGTCATATCAAAATCGGTCCACGCGTGAACAAAGCAAACAGCAAGAGAATTCCTCGACGAAACATTCGCGCGAAATTCTATGCTCTTTTGCCCCATGTACCATCCCGCCCTTCGCATCCTTATCAATTCAATTATAGCCATTTTTCATCCTTAACAACGTTATTAAGTTATAGCTGCGGCGCGAGACTACACAAACGGAAAAGAAATAAAAATAATCTATAATAGCGAAACGCCGTGCTTTATTGTGTGTATAATATTATACATATAAACAATTTATATTGATGTATGAAAGTCAAATTAATATCTCGTAAATATTTTTATCTATATACCGTCGAAATGTCAAGGTAAACAATTTGCGGATCATGCCGTTGAAAAATATTAAAATCATTGGCACGTACGCCTAATATATTTGCCATTTCATCGAGTATTAGATTGTCCGACAGAACAAATAAGACAAATATTTATTGGATACGTGTGACCAATAAACATGCAAACAAGAATAATCGCCATTGCTTTTTTTATTAATATCCAAGCAAGGACAATTTTATCGAGAAGGAATAATTCTGCGAGTCACAGAGAATCTCGTGTGTATCACCGGGGCCAAGTAATCCGAAGAGTCAGCTTTACTAGCAGCTTTTCCGCAAAATCGATCCAAGGAACATAATGGCGATGAAAAATACTTTACTGAAAATTTAAGATAAATAGGGCGTCGCGATAGTCGATTGAATACTCACGCAGTTTTCTATAGTTTTATATTTACGCGCGGTAGATTCATTTTTACGTGCTTACTCTGCGATAAATGAAGGAAGAAAAATATGGTGTGTGTGTATATATATATATATATATATATATGCAGTAGAAAAAGACAGAACGTGGCGAAGGACGTAAAAGGCTAGCAAATGGCAGTAGAACAAATTTATCGGCTCGGACTGATCGTTGGCTATTTACTAGTTTGCCTCGGTCCAGTTGTAAATATAACGAAGCTGATTATTATTTGAGCGCGTATGGGAATGGGAAACCAAAGAGGAGATAATTGTGGCAATTTGAGATTGCTGCCAATAATTACGATATGCTGAAAGAGGATGTAATTTCCATTCATTCGACATTTATCTCGATCAGTCGTATTCTTTTAATTATATGTAGTAGTATAACTTGGCTAAGACGACGATCGAATCTCATTCCATTTATTTTACAATATAGACGTGCTGTGATTTAAAGTTATTTAAGTTGCATTAATTACTCATACACATGCATGCATATATGATTTCACCGTGCATGATCCCCTTTCTCCACTGGAGCCTGAGAAAAGGGGCGCCAATCGGTCTGTTCACTTTTAAAATGGTCAAGAATATAAGAGATCGAGGTCCATTTTGTCCGAGGATTTCAGTGATAAATAGACGATGAGCAAGTCTAAAGATCTCGTGCCATGCCGTGGCGTGGCGTGGTGTGGCGTATGTACGCGAACACATGGACCCATTCCCCCTAAAATTTCACAGCCATTAAGCAAATGAACCTACTTGAAATGTTAAAGCAGCTCTTATTCGAAACTACTATAATAATACTTTGAATTTTAACGGCTTTCACTTTTATCCGTCATAATACTACTGCAGAAATGCAACTTTTGAAAAGTCTTGAAGACTCATTGTAGTTTTTAAATGAAAAATGATGGTAGTCCTAAAACCTCGAAGGAAGCGATGCTTATAAACTTGATTGCTTTTGATTACCTCGCGATCGTTAACTAAATTCATGTGAATTGCCGTATTTGATGTCATAATAATAAAGTTGAAATTATTTTAACGATTTAACTTGCAATTTTAGGGGCTGAAGCACAAAGAAGAAATTAGTTATGGGTTTGACATCTGAAAGAATGAAAAAATGAGCGGCCGGTAAGTTGAAAGACGGGCTGAAGGGTCGTTATCTCAAGGGTCAAACTTTTTGATAACGAGGACTGTCGAAGCACACGCCGGGTTACTGGTGTGGACTTTTAATCGATCTTCTCCAACCCCTCTCGTTGCTCCATTTGCCCAGCTTCGAGTCTTGAAAGAGGTGGTCCAGAAAAGATATTCCGAGGTGAAAAATCTCATGAACATTTTCATAGATTTTTTAAAGGAATACCTATAACTGTTCTGGCCATTGAGAGCTTATCGAAATAATGAAAACTTTCTCATATATAAACATTCCCTTTTCATATCTCTCTTCCTCTCTCTCCAGACGCATTACAGTTGTATACGTATATACACCCAAAAGCAGCCTTTGCCTTAAAAAAGAAAAGAAAAAAGACGACAAATACTCTGTACATCAGATGCATCGATCAACCACTCGTTTTTCTAATAATAGACGACTGAAACGTTAGACCAGAAATATATCCCGCAATAGAGAGCGATAGCTAGGTGGTCTTCCTTAAACAAAACCAAGCTTTATCTGTGGAAAAGGTTAAGCAGGTTTTATAAAGGTTTGCAATTTAAAGGAAAACCCCCTATTTATTCTTACTAAGTGGAATAACAGTTTGCAGTTGAAATTTTTTCAAGGAAAATCGCTCGATCCATTGAGATAGCTTTGAATGCTGGTGAAGCAAGTAGAACTTTGCAAGGGCCAGTCAGGGATTTTCTCTTCACATAAGGTACCCATTGCTCTCGTGTCACTTTTCTAACTGGTTTACATATCATTTCGCCAGCAACTTCTTGCACATCGCCTTGTGTGTGCGATTCAGCTTAACAATGTGAACCAACTTTGCGCTGGCTATTCGATCAACATTTTACGAATGTGTCGAAATCGGAGGACCGATTTCAAATAAATTAAATTTCGTTTAACGTTTCTTATATTATACATATATATATATATATAGGAAGAGGAGAGTCGCGCCGCGCGGCGAGAATCGGCTAAAGGCGATACAGATATGCAGAGAGAGAGAGAGAAACCTTTTTCAAAGATCACTCTTGTGGAAAGATGAACGCGAGTGGGCATTTCAATCGACCTGAATAAATTCGATAAACGAGTTGCTATTTTTGGTATTCGCGGCGAACGGTCCAACTTCTCTTTTATCATATTCCATAATGCGCGCCGCAACTGCTCCTGTCGAGTGCCGCGTCCGGCGTCCGGCGTATATACGTCCTCCGCTTCGCGTCCGGTGAAATATGCTACCAAAGAGATTTTACAAGTTTACGCGTACCTATGTCTCACTTGTACGACAATTGCCATCACAACTGATTTCTCTTTAAAATTCCGATTCGATCTGTTATTAAGTAGAATTTTTATGTTTTACCTCTATATGTATATAATATTAAAGTACTCCCGATGACGAGTATCATGCTCGCGGAGGATATAGCCTGATTCCTCGCATCCACGCGTACTCTCGACGTCTCGACATTCCAGCGAGGAGCGATAAAAAAAGAATCTCGTGTAACTCGCGATCGCTTCATTCCCGCCGGTTAAGCACTGTCTTCGAGGAGAGAAAATTAGGAGGAATTGACCAAAATTGCATTATTACACGATTATTCCGCATTATATACTCGTTGCACAGTTATATTTCTGATAAGGCTTGCTTATTTGCAGGATAAAATATAAGCCTCCACCTATATAAGTATACAGCATATAGGCTAATCCCGATCAGCTGATTTTCTCTTTGATAAGGGATATAGCATATATATAGAGCGCGGTAGAATATGAAAGGCGGCTGATTTGTGCCGTTAGAGGACCAATCAACGTAGCGCCGCTGCCAGCACCTGGAGATCCTGCCGCGTGACCTTTAATAATACTGATTAGAGGATTACGTAAGTCTCTACGTCATATATATATATATATATATATATGTATATATAAATGTGGATAAGAAGAATATGCACCCACGCATCACGGCCGGAATTCTCGCTTGATCGATAACGCGCGAATTAGGGAGCTCTGCAGAACTTTCTCTTTTCTACCGCGCAGATATATACTGAGTGTCCTAGCTGTTCGAGTCCCTCGATTCATATACAATTATATATTGTAACCTGTGGATCTACAAATAATTTAAACAACACTAAAAATGTCCGGGAACAAAACACTTTATTTGCTAAAACTCAGAGTAGGGGCCTCCCGCGATGCTCACGCACACTTATGATACGCTACACAGATTATTTTCCTAATTTCTCACTTAACTTAAAAAGGGACGGGCAGAAAAAGGGGAATACAGGTGAAAGGAAAGTGAGTCGATAGTGGCAAAATTCGGAACCGGGAGGGGGCGACAAGAGCAAGGAATCATAGGGCGAGCATAAAGGAGATGAAATCAGGGAGAGGAAAGCGGGATTAATATAGGAACACTTAATCGACCGCTCCGACCGAGAATCTCCGGTTCCCCGATTCCACACTCCGATCCTGACTTCTCAAACTTGAAGAAGAGGCTCGAATTGACAGGACGACGATTTCTGCCAATCTCGGCGACGACCCTTCTCGCTCTCGTACAAAGCGATAGCTCCAGCCCAGTCCTAACCGTAGGACAGAAGTGGTCAAAGTCCAGACTAGCAGTGGCCCGATCCTCACTTTTCTCTTGTGACATCGGCCAGGTCCTATTTTCATATTCCTGTTGTCTCCTCCTTTATTAGGGCAACAGCGCATGTGTAAGATCATCGAGCCAATTATCGATTGGAATATTAGGCTAGGATGCATATTCGCACTGTTCCCGGTATTCGTAGGCTCTTCTCCAGCGGCGTCGTCTGCTACATAGTTTGGTGGCTTCTCGGAGGGGGGGATGCGGTGCGGGGTCGGCATCGGTGGATCGGTAGCGGTGCGGGTAGGGAAGATCGCAGCTCGGCGCGGTGCGGTACGGGGAAGGGACTGGTGGAGCGCTCGGCGGGGATACGCGGTAAGGGTACGGCAGGAGAGTCGCATAAACAGACGAGCACAGCGAGAAGATTGAAGGGAGAGGACACTATATATATCGGGGACGGAATAATAAAGGATAGGAGTATAACAGTCTTCTAGCTCATGTGGGAGCAGAGGATACTTCTTAATCTTACTTTTCAGCTGAAATAAAATATTCTTAATTCGTATAAGCCTATTTACAACTAATCCTATACAAACATTCGCCCAATTTCCAAATTTCCAATCATACCATTTCCTAAATACATACACTCTTTTTCCGTGGCGACACTTACAATATTCCTTTTGCGGAAAACTACATGGTAACTTCACGGAAGGTTCATCATACTACACTCACACATCAGCAGGCATACTGGGGGGCGCGGGAGGCACTAAGGGGGAGAGAGAACTAAAAAATATGTACGTTTCTGTAATGTGTTTCTACCACGTTACAATGTATATCAGCTACTACAGCCGCACAGAGCTATAGATACATATAACGATCGAGTAATACTTGCCAACGCAACGCGAGAGTAACAGGTAGCTCGATGAGCTCGATCGCATGCACGATCGACTCAGCTCCTCCAAAGACACTCGGCTGCAGATTATTTTTCGATCGCTCGCTCACTCGACGCTGTCGATTGGTTCACCGTGTACGTATTATACGTGCAATTGGATTAAAAATTTATATAGCACATTGACAAATTTCTCGCAGGCGAATAATGGAAGGCGCGCGCCGCGCGCGGTGCGTTGCGCATCGACGAGTGCATGCATATGCACGCTTTAAACAAGTCAACGAGGATTGCTCGATTCTTTTTCTTTTTGCGCGCAACGAGAAAACTGAAAGCTCTCACGTATCTATATCATTGATCGCGTAGCAGCGACGAGCCACAAATTGCATGTGAAATTCATTGATGCGTTGCGCTAATTGCGATGGAGCAGAAGCCGCGAGCGAACATCCAATCTACATATACAGGGTGTCTTGTATATACGAGTAATATAATTTTAATCACGCATATCTCTGATATTCTTTCATTTCTGTCTAAAAGTCCTCGCGAGCACGTAATTTCAAAGATATATTTCAATATAATTGACGATGACTTGTGGATATAAATAACATAGCGAGCGTTCGACCGTTATTTCAACGACTGCTTTGGTTTCTCTCAGCAATATATACTTGTAAAACATAAGATCAGAATTGAAATTAATTATTTATATTAAATTCTCACTTTATCTAATGGCGTAGTTTTCAAAAATATATATATATTCCTCAAATATTTTTGTCCTACAGCTATATGTATATATATTATACACATGTAAGCCTATATTGTTCGTAGCAATAAATTTATCCAAATTGTGGCTATATTACGTTTGCTCCGTGACACACACGCAGCCACAGCGTGCAACAGCGCGGTTGCTGCTTCCGACGAACAAGGGTCTGATACGTAACCTTGTGTGTTTTTAAGATACGCAGTGCTGTAGAAAACAGAATTTTGAAGCTACCTTTAAAAATTCGGCCAGAAATAACATTTAACTAATAAAAGCTTTAATGTTTAATACTGTTTTTATACTTTTCTTACTGGTTTTATAGGTATTAGTGCGATCAACCGTCTCTTCGATCACGCATGCATGTTTATCCATTTATTAAAAGTTGTTATATAATTATTTAAATATCCTTATATTTGGAAGCTTTAAAGAAAAATGATTGAGAGAACTTTTACATGTATGAAACGACGTGAGGAATAGGTGTAGGTTATATAAAATTACTGCTTCTCTCAATATACGGGACACCCTGTTTATTATACGTACATATATACATATAGGTATCTGCTCGACCACACACACATACACACACACAAAATCCAACAGGCGGCGTCAACTCAAGTGCAATATTTGCGTATCAGCGACCTCGCTCGCTACCATGTTTTGCTATTTCATCGCGTATAGTTTATTTAACAAACGACTAATGCATCATAATGTATATATTCTAGAAATGGTACTATAGGGCATATATCGCAAAGCTACCTGATTAGTTGACAACCGCAATACTTGTATATGTTTACAACTAACTCTGTGTGATAAGAATTAATTTACTATATATACATACTGATCTAGCCCGGTGTGTGATTTGAGAAATTACAACAAGCCGAGGCCTATATCAAATCAGATGAAATCTTGTATAGCATATGGAATGTGTTCCCTATATAGGATTTTCTCCTCGTTCACGCTAATTTAACACTAGATTTACGGACTGAGCCAATTTGACTCATTCAAAAGTATTTCAAAATCATAATTTATACGTAAACAATGTTTTAAATAAATTTTTTAATAATAAATCTTTCATTTAATTTAAAGTAGAACTAATTTCTATATATAAAACTTCAATTTTCGTGTATTATTCAAATTATCTCACTTTGGTAAAAATAGGTCTAATCAACGTCCGTAAATCTAGTGTTAACATTTTCATCCTTCTAATAAAGCTTCTGCATAAAGTCCATTTGAAGATTAGCGCATATTTTACGAGAAATAACGTTTGCGCCTATTGGTCGCTTTGCAATTAAGCCCTTCATCCTTAAGAACCCATTTGAAAATTGCTCAATAATTGGCACCAAACGTCTATATACATGTATTGACTACTTTGCAAATCACTTTTCCATTCTTAGCCCCTCGAGGCACGTATTTTTTATATCGCGTGGATCAGCTCGGAGCTTATTACTCTGCGATGTTTCTAAGGTCGTTATTGTGAAATTTTATTGTCAAATTTAATGAGAAGCGAGCAATAGGTCAATGTGTGAACTATATGGTATATATATATAGATCTGTTACACAGCCGAGGGGAGAAATAAATGTTAGTAGAGTGAATTGAGTGGAAAGCTGGCTGCGAAGGGGGTATTTGTGAGAAAAGATCTAAAAGGATAGGAGCGAGGTGTAAAAGAATCTAATTAAATGTAGAGAATGCCACTCGCGCGCGCGCCTCGCTCTCTCCGCACATAAAACATAGATTGCATGCGAACACATAGCAACCTGTCCATGATCAAAGATACGTGTTAGAGGGCGACCAAGCACACTGCACACTGCACAACTGTGTCAAGGCACATTTTAACAGAGAGAGACCATGCAGTCAACGGCTTTGTCCACACCGCTGACACCGCTCTCCCTCCCTTCCTTCCACCAGAACACCACTCTGGTCTGGCCAGCACAGTGCAGGCCACTCTGCACAGTCTGCTTGCCCCTTCCTTCCTGATCTCTCGGTTCAAAGTCACGCCACACATCGCCCCATCCGACTCGGTTAAATGACCTATACCTATATACGATTCCCTCCTCTCGCGACCTACATATACATATTTACATTGTATACAGACGCATTACTTCGCACCCGCTCGTTTCTCTTTACCCCAATTTCTCGCAAGCATTCACTCATCGAAGATATAGATTCACCCTTGTATTATCCTGCATCTACCTCTCGCTTCTCATTTATTACCTAATCTTTTGCACCATATATACGTCATATATATATAGCCGAAGAAGAATCGATGAGATTGTCGAAAAGTTTCTTCTGGTGTAATATGCATCGGTGGAGGATTGCCACTTCCCTTCTCGCATTCTCCCAAACTTTGATCTTTCACTTTGGACACGCATCATTACTATGAAAACTATCTAAATTTGTAATTGATGGAAAATTTCTACAAAGGGGGAAAAGTGATCTTTATTGACTGCATGGTTTCAGGATTTTCAACATTTATTGAATGTTTGAGAAATGCAGATTTTCTGCAGTATGGAATAAAAGAGAATAAGATATAGGCAGAGGGATGCGCGGTCGTGTATTATAGGTGTACGATTTGCATATGCCAAGTAGGTCAGGGTGGGTCTAGGATTAGTTAAGAAATTCCGGTTACGCTCTGCCGCATCTGTAACGCGCACGGCATAACCGAAAACAAAACTATTTACATTATACAGGCATACAGCACATCACGGCCTATCACAAGCTCCTCTGTGTGCTTCTTTCTTTTTTTATATACTACCGACTTGGAACATCCTCGCGGCTCGTGC
The DNA here is from genome assembly GCF_024137725.1 of Prorops nasuta. Classification (NCBI taxonomy): domain Eukaryota; kingdom Metazoa; phylum Arthropoda; class Insecta; order Hymenoptera; family Bethylidae; genus Prorops; species Prorops nasuta. The sequence continues at coordinate 33,966 of NW_027116878.1, read as the reverse complement.
TTCCACACAAATTACGAATTTAAGAAGGCAAAACTTTTTCGCGAAACGACGTAACACACGCCATTTCTTTTGACACAAATATATATATGTTTATAGTACTATCCTGTGCGGGGCGATATATATCGCGAAAATTGTGTAAAAGCTCAAACCACCGAATCGTTACTAGCATGATTCGCCGTAGCATTCTATATCTATTATACTATATACGCAATTTCAAATAGAGTAATGGACCTTCGGAATAATCGTGCAATATGTTCATCCATGATGACGCGATACGCTTGAATATAGACTTATGAAATGCGTTGTCGGTTAAAACTTGCTTTTATACTACTTGCCAAATTGTCGTCGCATCATACGGCGCCATATATCTATACATTACCATTTTTTACAGACTTTTTTAAACCTTTTTTTAAAGGCATAAAAGTGTTTTAGACGTAGGAAAATTATATACAATAAATTTAAGTATAGGGTATATTATTTACAGCGAGGAGCAAATGCTCAAAGTTAATAAATCTAGAAAAGATAATATTCATCGAGAGAATTAACGAACGAGCTTGTCGGCTGGATAAATATATTTCTTGCTAGTAGAGTCAACTCCTTTTTATAATTGAAATGGGCAGGAATTTCAGACAGACGATATGAAATTTCCGTGATTTTAGGGAACAGTTTTTCACGCGCGTATATCGCGTTTGGTATTCTGATGGGATCGAGATAGCGTTTACTGCAGCGCTTTGAATTCCTAAGCGTATGGCTAATGCATTACATTAGTAAGCGCCTTTTCTACCAAAGATATTTGCACTGTCTACACGTTGTAATTTTCAGTGACTTAAATGTACAGCAGTAAGATACACGTGTAAGCCGAAAGTACCAGTCGTTATTCGCCTAAGTGCATTCTCGCGTAGTCGTTCTGCTTCTGAGAACTGCTTCTATCAGTGTGAGAATGGCGAAAGCTGTAGGTGACACTCGACTCTAGATATATAGTGCAAGAGTAACTATTAGCTCTTCTCCTTTCGCATGCATCTCCCTTGTTCATCTCCCTCTCCCCTCTCTTTTTCTCTCTGCCACATTTTTGCAAACACAGAGCTGGACAGCTGGCGAACAATAATGCCGGCCCGAAAAATGCGCGCGCCCCACCGACAATCACACACACACACCGCGCGATGAAATATTTTCACAAATCAACAATGCGATTCTTAACCTGAAGCCTTTCTTAAAATTCCCCCGCAAAATCTAAATCAACCTAATCTTTCATAATCCAGATTAATTAAAATTCAAAATGCTCTTTGTATACTAATTATATTATTGCATTTTATATGCAGTGTAAATAATATTTTCTTATAATTTGATGACATATACTTTGATATTTGAAACTTCTTTTATTACATATACGAATGATTATTAGAATCTATATAATAGTTTATAATTATTCTTGAGACTTTCACGTGCACGCTATCGAATATAAATGTATAATATTTTAGTATAGAGTATAGTGAGGAAAAAAGAGTATGCTCGAATTGAGCACGTGCGAGAGAGAAAAGCATTTAATCGTATTATATTTTTGTGTTAGCAGGTACGGAGGAATTGGATAGCAGTATGAGCACGACCCTCCCTTCCACCCCTACCGAGCTTTCGCAATTCCCGAAGCTTTGCGAGCTTCGTCGAAAGTTTCCAGTTCTCTACCGTGTCGAATTCCAGGTAAGACCCGTAAAAACACTGTAACTCAACTCTATCAATAATGTTTGTCCGCGAAGGTGTCCTGCAAGGATATCCAGTCCAGTTCATCCTTTCAACACTATCATTTTTCAAACACCATATTGCACACATCCTCCGCGATATAACATATAACTAAACAAATCTTCATTTTCAAGTAGAACGAGTGAAATTCTTTTCAGATACAGCCAGGTTCGTTGTTCTTTATATATATATATATATACGTATATTCTCCTATTCTCTACAAATTCTGATTGGCCAAATTAAAGGTTTTCTAGGACAATTAGGTTTGTATGTGTAGTGGGACCAATTTATGTCGGTTATTCTTGAAGATGGCTCGAATTTTGCGTACGCAGTTTTGCGCGAAAACGTGCGAACGTGTCGTTCTTCGATGGATTAAGAAGAATTCTGAGAAAGAGAGGGTGGAGGGCAGTGTTGCACATATACATGCACGTAGTACACTCTGGGAAATTGAATCGTTCCGAAACGTCAACAGAAATTAAATAGGCCTAAGCTAGCTAATGGACAAGATTTTTGGACGTCGCGCGGCTTACCTGCTATTGCACCGAGACCCAAGCAATAAATTAGGGGTAATAAACCGACCGAAAATGACGAATCCTTATATACCTGTATTCAAATTGGCAATCAAAAATTCTAATTTTAATATTATTAATTAAAAATTTTTTAAATTGTTATCAATGCATTGCTTTTATTTTTAAGATGAGAATAAGCCCAAACACGAGACTAATCGGACGATTATTTCTGTATTAGATGTATCCTGTAGTTCTTATTTTATTAAATTCTAATGAAACTTTTTTTTGAGCAATTTAGATAGGAATTTAAAGTATTTACACATCTTTTAATTGTATATTTACATGAAAGAAATATTTATTTATCTTTTAATAATATTTTTATTATATTATATAACAGTTAAATGGTATTCTAAGTAAGGTAAGCTGCTCTATTTGTGTTTACATCTCAAGAATATCAACAACAATCATACTAGCAGCTGATCAAAATTTGTTTACGTTTCAAGCGTTGGAAAGTAGCCGAAAGCAGTTATTAATAAAGAAGGTGATGTTTTTCGCTTATCGCTTTGAAACATATTAAGCTGGGAAATTTGATAAAGGATGAAAAATTCTTATTTTTTTAGACATCGTATTAACGCTGATAATTTTTAATGATTTATTTCTGCTATTTTTCATTTATTTTAATTTACTAAATAAAAGAAATACAAAATAAAATAAAGTATCATTAGAATTTAATAAAATAAGAACTATAGGATACATCTAATACAGAAATAATCGTCCGATTAGTCTCGTGTTTGAGCTTATTCTCATCTTAAAAATAAAAGCAATGTATTGATAATAATTTAAAACATGTTTAATTAATAATATTAAAATTAGAATTTTTGATTGCCAATTTGAGTACAGGTATATAAGGATTCGTCATTTTCGGTCGGTTTATTACCCTCAGTTTATTGCTTGGGGCTCGGTACAATAGCAGGTAAGCCGCGCGATATGGAAAAGAATTGTCCACCAGCTAACTTAGGCCTATTTAATTTCTGTTGACGTTTCGGAACGATTCAATTTCCCAGAGTGTACATACTATACACGGGCTAAGCTCTGGAATAACGCACAAGTGAAAAAAAGAGAGACTCGCGTGATATAGTCAGACAATGGAGAGACAAAGCAGTCCATCCGGATGGGAATAGTTGGAGGAATCGCGATAGAAACCCGCCTCGATATCGCTTTTTCTCGTTAAACATATCAAAGATATTCCAATACCAAGAAAGAAGCCACGGTTATCGATTATTATCCTTTCCTGCACTCTCTTCATATATTACCTATATACTTTGCTTCCAATTATACACCCTATATATACTAGCTCTTTCTCATTAATCTTAATTGATTCTTTCAACAAAAGAAAGAGAAAAATATAAAAGAAGCGCACTCATTAAACTCTAATTAAAATTTTTATTAGCACTTTTTCCATTTAGTCTATAAAGAATCAGATGACTCGCAATTAATCAACTTATATATTTGAGTTTTTGCATATATTATCGTCCCTTTATTCTCGGATTTTCACATAAGGTTAAGCGCAAATATGATTTTCAGCTATAATATTATAAACTAGTAAAATTTTCTAGCCGCTAGTAAATGATCGCACGACCTATTTTCTAAGCAATTCGAATAAATGGCCGCGCAGCTACGAAAGCACTAATTAGACTCGCGCAAATTTTCTCTACTGAGACTATTCGTTTCCTAATTCGCCGCTAACCAAACTATTATATTCCTACGGAATTAATAATGCAAGAGTGTACAAAACAATTAATGGACATTAATAGTTTAGCATATCATTATTTACGGCAAAAGATGTACGTGAATTTTTATGCGCCAAACAAATTTCATTTTCTTTCTATCATTTTTCAACAAGGACAAAGTACATGTATAAGAAAAGGAATAATTCTGAATTTAATTTACAGACTCTCTTTCCTGACCAAAGGAAAGCTGCCTCTTTGCCAGCTCTTTCTCGAGGTTGCACGTTTCCCTCTTTCGCAAAGCTTCCCTAGCTACTTCACGCGTTGCCACCTCCAGACTCCAACACCTTTCAGTTTCTCTCTCGTGCACGCCGCGCATATTCCGGGCTCCCCCCCCCCCCCCTCCTCCTGTCAGACAGAATTTCCATATATTCCTTTGAAAAATCCTTTTTCATGTTGCCGCGTTGCATCATCTGCACCACAATTCACGCATTCTCTACTGAAACCAACAAAATATACACTGGATCATCCGTCATCGTCCATACCGAGCTCAAAACTTGCCACGAATATCGTCGTTTCTTCTCTCTTAGAGGAAAACCCAATATTTTTATTAGTATAAAAAAACACAGTCGTTTATTCTTAATGCTATTACAATTGTTACAAAAAAAAAAAAGAAAAAGAGAGAATTAACCATTTAACGATCCCCATCTGCACGTTTATCCTATGCCAATTTGATTAATGGTACAATCAGTAATTTGATACAGTTTATTGGTATTGTATAATAAAGAGCGAAGACAAATCGCTCGCGCGCGCGCGTGTAAAGAATTTGACGTTTTTTCTGGATAACCAGCATTGACACGAAAAAGCTCTTAGTCCTCGCTAGACGGATGGTCCTCGCCGGGTATAAGGTTTAACTGTCATACTATATATATAGATCATTTCAGTTTTCTCTCGGCCGAACAAAAAAAGAAAGAAGAAAATCTCGCATCAACGCTGGGCGATTCCTATAATCCAAATTACGCTAAAGTTGGAAAGTTTTTATGCCCACTCTACTCTCTTCCACGTGGGCGCATCATCTAACCTATCTCACGCAGGAAACATTGATAAAGAAAGAAAAAATCTCGACGCATTTTCTCAACCCGGCTCTAAAGACGAATCGGTAAATTCAGTACGATGAATATACCTTATAACCGGGGGTCTATTAAATTAATACTCCCAAACCGATTATTCGAGAAATAAATAAAATCAACGTTAAAATATAGAACACTTACTTTAACCACAAATATCTACGAAACGGGAAGAAAAAAAAGGGAGAAGCTATACAGAGTGAAGGGTAGTTCTGCCAGGACTCACGCACACTTATTATACAATTCGGTCATCTTTCGTACTTGGCACTGAAGCAATCAGAAGGAACGGAAATAGAGGTAAAGGGGATTAGGCTGGAGAGAAAATGGAATACGCTGGGAAGGACGGAACGGTATACGGGAGAATAGACAAATCAGGGAAAAAAGGGAGAGGTAATACCGGCTACTCTTTCGCGGGTCCTCGAACGGCAGCAATCTTAATCTTCGATGGCGATACAGTTAGACAACTCAGTCGGTTGAATCTCGGAAAGCCCCTTACCATATGGCACCTTCGCGGAAAAGTACAGCATGGCAGCGGAATCGACAGTCCAGTCGACGGTAGGACGGCGTAACAAGGAGTGAGCCTTGTTCCTTCTTCTTGGCTCAATTACCCAGTTCCGTGTCTTCCTCATTTATACCTAGTAGCCAATCAATCGTCCTGACGGATAGATGACAGATAGCGTGATCCAATTAATCCAATCAATAGTCAGGATCGATCCTTGTTCCAGTCCATTCCGGAGTTCGGCACGAAACTGGATTGGCAGCATTGCTTGGAGATGATGTGGTAGTGTTGACTCTGATGGCGCGGACTTCGAGCACCGATGAGTGCTGGGACCGCTAGAGTAGGAGAAATAATGTAGGGACGGAAGAAGGACTAAGGCAGGGGTGGAAGGGGGAGGGGGATTACTGGGACGAGACGGGGACGGAACGGGGAAGATATGTACAAGAGATACAGGTCGGAGAAGAGAATGGAGAAGCTAGATAAATTTCATATTAACAGTCACGCATGCATACGAATTCCTAACATTCACTCTTATCCCGCGCGTGCGGTAGTTACAATACTCTTACTTAGAGGACTACATGACCGACATACGGAAGATTATTCTCTCCCGAACAGCAGTTAAAAAGGGGGACGTAAATATTTACAACGAGAGGTCGGGCGCGACCTCCCGGACTCCATGCTACGTCGAACCAGGTAAAACTACGCGTCTCTGCGTTATACGTAACTTAAATAATTCGGTACTTTGGGTATTTATTCCCACTCAGGGGGATGTAGGGTGACACCGAAATAAAGAGATAGGGGAGTGGGGAGAAGCAATGTGCTTAGTAACGTTTCACCACGTTACAACCTATATATCCAATCGATACGAATAAGAAAAAGAAAATATCCTATAATGCCGCGAACGTTAAATTTTCCGCTGATAATAATGGAAGAATGGAAGTGGTCGGGTAATTTGAAAGGCTTTGTACTTATTGGTTTCAGGCAGCAAGCAAGGTAGAGATTCACTCGTGCAAGCACGCCTTGAAAGCTGTAAACCAGGAGAAGAATCAGAATCTATCGTGTATTCCATGTAAGTGGTTTTTATTTTCTCGACGACTATGTATATATATATATATATATATAAACGCGGTAATACTGAAAGGATACAAAAATATGAGCAGTGCTTGCGTGGAGCGTTATCGGGGGGAAAAAAAATCCCTCGTAAAACTTTCCTCGGTCTGATGAAAATTTGCATTCAAATTTCGCCGAGCTATTTGCGAGCATATTTGAAGCAATATAATATTCGCCGTATCGTGACTCAACTTATAGATCTTATAATGAGAGATTGATATAGGAATTTTGCCAATTTCTCGCGAAACGATTATAGCTCGCGCGACAGGGCATAATTAAAAATATCGCTGAGTTAGGAGTGCGTGGCCACGCTGTATCGAGCTTTGGGGTATTTCTATATCTATATATCCCGCGGAAAAAGAAAAAAAGGCGCAAAATTGCATGAGGGATAGTGGGAGATCAAACGAGAGCTACAAGTGAAACAAGTGTTCGCGCGCCTCCGTGCAGTCGCGCAGAGGGGACTGCATGCAGCGAGTAGCTCCAATGCTTTCATATTGCAACGACGTAAAATAACAACGTACGGCAAATGTATGAAACACTGTGCGCGCGCCTCTGCAAACTGCTGATATACAAGAAACTTTTATGTGCCAGGCACTTGCTTAATAGAAATCATTCGAACGATAGGAAAAACAATCGATGAATTTTGCGTGATAGAAAAGAAAATAAAAGTATCTTTTAATTCGCGCGCGCGAATTCTTTCAATGAAAATGGAAGCTATGTTTAATTTCACGAGTAAAAACTGATGCAGCTGTTAAATTTCTATAGGCAGCAGCAAAAAAGAATTAATTATTATAAAGTTTTCCTCTGTTAATTGATACCATGCATCCAGTGACAATATAGTGTATTTTAATATGCAGGTTATTGTTTAGAAACTCGTGTTAAAATTGCTCGTTAGATGTTTCGGGTAGAACGTACGATTACTGTAATAATAATATAACAAGAAGAAGAGGAAAGTAAAAGCTCTCGCGCGGTGTGAGTTAAGCCAGAGGATGGAAAAAACATCTGGCGGAAGAGCTTTCTCAGAGGTAAAGGAGTCTCAAAAGCAGCCGAGAGGAGGTTAAATATCGTAACATCGCCTTGTTCCGGCAAAATTAATCACTAGCACAATGACAAATTCTACCTCCTCAGGATTTAATTACCTCGCAACTGTGTGCTGTGTAGACATAAATTTTCGTTCGCAAGACTTACGGCTGACATATTGTATAGTAACATTTCGTGCAAGCTTTTCATGCTATAATTATCTTTTCCTGCTTTACAGATGATTACAATAGGGTAGTTTTGGACAAAGTCAGAGGCAAGCCCGATACCGACTACATCAATGCATCATACGTAGATGTAAATATCTCGAATCTCTCTATACTTGCAATATTATATTCGCATGCAATACTTTCTGAAACAATGATGCAGTATTATTTCAACGATCAAGCGTTATTTCTTCTTTTCTCGATCGACGCACGTGTCGTTTTGCATTCATTTTTTACCAAATGATCCAATACGTATTTTATCCGATGTACGCATCCCTATCTATACAATCAATGATCCTTTTCAGAGTTTATTGAAGCCAAACGCTTACATCGTCACTCAGGGACCCATGGAGAACACTGTAACAGAATTTTGGCGAATGGTTTGGCAAGAGAAAGCTTCTTGCATCGTGATGCTCACGAAAACCTTCGATTTTATAAAGGTATATAGATATTAATATATTATATATGTATACATACAGGTACCTACTTTCAACAAAATGAATCACGTAATATCAATGATAAACAAAGTTTCTCAATGATAGTATAAAAATATTTCTGTGAATTATTAAATGATTAATGGTATCAAACAATTATTTGTTTATATTAATAATCAACGCGAACCCCACTGATATAATTTACACAATAAACGTTACTTTATTGTATCGATTAAAGCAAATTGTTAAGCAACTATAAATCATTCGATAATGTTGGTATATAGATATATGTTTATCGCTACAATATATATATATATATATAATGTTCTTGGTAAACAACACTGTGTCAATCATAATATAATTATATATATAAAAAGGATATTTTTTTGATCGCGTGCATATACCATTCGCGAAATCGAAACGCCTATAATCCTGTATTAATCGTACTCGGGATAAATAACGCTTGACGCAAATGGTAGCTAATAGTGCGCGCGAGACAAGAATTGCTTCTGCCAATAAATTCCAACCAATGTGAAATAGTATTTAAATTTAGTCGCGAAAAGTCTACTCGCTTATAGTCAGAGTCACATTCTTAGGACAGATCCGACAGAAAGTTATTCGCGTAAACGTCAAAGAAACGATCCGTTGACACGTGTAAAGAAGCTATTAATCTAGCTCTCCAATAGAAATATCTATTTTAACATTGAACTGTTTTATTAGATACCGCGACGTCCAAGCACTGCAAATGTCTAGCGTGCTTTTCAATGTACAAAGAAAATGAGGATATTTGTCCATATGGTATATGCATACATCTTGCAATCTGCCGCGGCGGGGTATGTCGCGCGCGACGTACAAGGGAAGAAAAACAATTAAACAAGTATATAAGTATGTACTTTACAATTCATGCAATTTCAAATCGACTCGTTCAATCAATTACAATGTGCTTTTTCGATCGCACAGCAATGGTAAGAGACGAAAAATAACGTAAAACTATATCTTTCTCTTTATGCGGCTTGCACACAATACCTATTAATTATAATTGCTATTTATCGAATAATGTAGAAAGTTTCATAAATGATCTTGCATGTATGTATATGTATATATACACGTGGGTTTCTTGTGGAACGTGGATAATACTGCATGTGCTGGGTGTGCACTGCAGTGTGACAATGTCAAAACTTTAAATAACTACCGCATAAGGGGAGATGGAGGATTGTAAGCATACATTTGTTGAATTAACGCTGGATTGCTCGATTGTCATGAATTTTTTATACACTTTTGAAAATTCCGTCATTTTCGGTATTTCATGTCCTGAATGGTACCCTTGTATACGCATAGGTCCCGGCGTATATCTTACTCCGAACTAATAGCTATTAAATTTTCCGTGTACATAAATATGTACATATATACGATGTTGCTCAAAGCTTATCAGTTAAATTGTAAACGCGCGCGTAATCTTGAAATATTATGGAAAGTAATTTTTCTAGGCCAGCGAGAGTGTCTTAAAGTTACCCCCCCCCCCCCCCCCCCCCCCTCGTGATCACTCAAAGATTTCGCATTTCTTACGGACATATACTCTGTACAGTGTACACGAAAAGGAAAATCAATTAACGTTGCATGGTAATTGCTCATTATTACAGGTAATGTGTGTTCAGTATTGGCCAGCCAGCAAAGATACGGATGAGGTGTACGGTGGCATTGGTGTCTCAGTATTGAAAGAGGAGGAGCTAGCCAATTTCCACATACGGACGATAAAACTTTACAAAAAGGACAACAATGATGTATGTTTCTCACTTGACAAACAATTTTATTTATTCCTGTACAGTTAAGACAATTTATTATTGTTTATCGGTGTGATTATGCACGTAAAATCTACTGTAATCAGTCGCATATATATCTATATACTTTAGTGCTTTCTTTTAAAATATTAAATATTGTTTTCACACTATGTACGCAGCACTGCAATCAGAGATCGTCCAGAGTCGCTCCAGTCACTTTTCTCATCATTAATTTTAACAATTTGTTAAAAACAATGTTTATAATTACGACTTCATTAATATATGATAACATTGCTGAAATTTAATTGATCACATTTACAAAATTAATGAGGTGAAGAAGAAAGGTGTCGGTATAAGAAATATCAGAAGAATTGAAATTTATATAAAAGAATTTTTCATCAAGTATTGTTATACGTATAAAAATCTGTTTATATACACATATCAGGATACTCGTTTTGATTATTATACATCCCTGCTGCAGTCAGATGATAGGGCTATTAGTTCTGTAGATGTGCATAAGTCGTGGAATGAAGCAATAAAACTCACGTATATGTATATAGCAATAGAGTGGCGCGCGGAACCCTGGCTGGAGCCCGCACAGTAATTTGAAACTTGCGAGAACTGAAAAGTAGATCCGTGGAGATGCCACCCATATATCGACATGTTGGGGACGAACTTGTATCAAAAATTGTCTCTAATTATGAACTACATATAGAGTGTACCACTTGATTCGTCCCAGAGCGTAGACCCAACAATTTATTTATCTTCGTATATAATTGTATAAGAAAAGGGACGTCAATTTTTTTCATACTACTTTCTTTCATTTAAAAGAAGAAAAAAAAAGTACTTTGAGAAAGCTGCCTTCTGAAAATTGTGACATCTCTCTTACGGTTACGAGAAATAAATATAAAGTTTTACGTGTCTGTTCTATGGCGCGAATCAAGTGCCAGACCCTGCACACACGGCGTGTATATACAGTGTGGAGAGAAAACTCGAGATTCTTCGCCGTCTCTCAGTTGGGGAATGAAGGAATTTTCAAATAATCACCACTGCACGCGAGTGGAATAATCGATCGCGTTTGTTACTTAATTTTCACGGGAAAGATGATTGTAATATCCGTTTAATTTCTGGCGATCTCGATCGACAGCTAGCTTACATATTTATATGCCTAATAGTTATGTAACTTGATTAAAGGCGAAGGCTTATAAAAAAATCTTTCCTTCTATATATACAATATCGATCCCTTCCTCGGCGAAATCGCAACTGCTTATCGACAATAACTCTTTCTATTTCCAGTTATAATGTTATTAATGCTGGTTGACTTCCGCCGATAAACATATACACCGCGCGGCGCGTATACTTGGCGTTTATTCTCACTCATTTGCGGAATATTGCGTTTTCCCGTTACGTCATCGCTAAAAAAAATTGCTTTTTCTTATTTACGCTGCAGGACATGCACATGCATATACATTCCAATTGTGCGCGCGGGTAAACAGCTCTCTTTTCATCGTTTATTACTTTGCGGAATTATCATATATAAAAAAGTAATAAAAGCTTTTCGGTATATACTATAGTTGCGCGGGGGCTGCAGCCTCCGACGATAATGAAAAGTTTAATGGATCGCGTCGACTCTGTCGAGTAATATCTCGGCTATAGAGTTTTCATTTCTCCTGCAGTCACACGCGTCTAATTGGCTACATCGAAATACACTTGTCTGTAATGATCGACAAAATTCAACGCGAGATATTTTACGTGACAAATGTGCGTGTGGCAAGAGGAACACACATCTGGTAGACCCGTATATATAGTTGCGCTTATAGACGAATTCTCGCATTACCTAATACATATGTAGGGATCACACTTAATGGCCCAGCGTATTACGTCTCGTTAATAATTCACCTTTAAAGCATCGATTAATAAGAGTCGTGGCTATTACTAACATTATATTAATTAGTAGGAAATTTAGTGAGAAAGTGTTGGCAACGAGAGAGAGAGAGAGAGAGAGAGAGAGAGACTGCATGGCACAGACGCAACACAATAGTTACTCGTAAGATTTAGTAGCCTGACGGAATATATTTAATATAGAAAGTGGGCTATATAGCTTCCGTTGGCTTATTTCGGGAGTAGCGCTGCAAAAAGTAGCTTCGGCAAAAACCATCTCTAGCCGAATTATATAGTAGTTATTCACGATGCATGGACTAGTTTAGCCGTAATGCTATTATACCTATACAGGATGCTTCATTCAATTCACTCCAGAATGTAGATGTAAAAATTTAATTATCTCTTGGCAAAACTGTAAAAGATGTTAATTTTTGCCTAAAATCTTTTTGCGTCTGGATACAAAGTACTTTTGAAAAGGTCCTGCGAACGAAAAATTCATATACTTACCAGGATGGATGAATTTTGAAGTCGATACTCCTGTGGTCTTATCAAATGAAAATACTCTGCCTACAAGATGAGCCGTCCGTCAATTAATTCGTCCCAAGCAACTGTAACTTTAAAGATACACAACATATACAGATAGAAATAATTTAAATGAATGTTATTCAATTGGATGGTTGACATATAAGAAAGTATCCTTACGGTTTCGTCCTAGAAACGTCATTTTAACACTATAAAAGTTCAAATACCCTATATACATATACATAATTTACATATTCTTGCGTTGATTGCTTCAAAGCTCAGCTTTTTACTTATACTTTATCCAGAATGATCGATGTATATCAGTGATTTGACTGATAAGGAGTAAATTCTATGTATTCGCGTGGTAAACAGAAAACTGAAACATTTATGCATTAGGCGCATTACGAGTGAAATATACATACACATATCTATATCTTATATACCCGGTAGTCGAAGCAATGGCTCAAAGTATACACTGCTCCACTCTTGGAATAAACATGCAGATATGTATTGTTTATTGCAGGAAATAACGGAAGAGAGAACATTGCTGCAGTTCCATTACACGGAATGGCACTCGCATACATGCCCCTTTGGAAATGCAGTACTCGAGTTTCGACGAAGAGTAAGGGCTGTCATTGGCTCCACTGTTAAGCAAGAGGCAGGTCCAATGGTTGTTCACTGCAAGTGAGAATATTGCAATTAACATTACGACAAAATATTCACAACGAGAAAATTCTACAACCCTCTAATCTCTCTTATTTCCTCTTCCGCGTTAGCGACGGTGGTGGCAGATCTGGCGTATATTTGGCCATAGACGCCAATATGGAATTGGCCGAGGAGGAGGATGCTTTCGACGTTTTTGGTTACCTGAAGAAATTGCGACAAAGCAGGAGAGGACTCATAGAAAATTTGGTACATCTTTTCCTACATTTTTTTTCCTGCCTTCTTTTCTCTGCAAGATTGTTATTATTATTATTATTGTATCTAAACGCAGGAGCAATACAAATTTATCTACGACACTTTGGAGGAGTTTGTAGTGTGCGGCATGTCCTGGTTCCCAGTATCAGAGTTGTCGCAACGCCTCAAGCAGAAGAGCATAAAGAATCCGATAAGCAAGACGAACGAGTACCAAAGAGAATATCAGCAAATCTGCAAACAAACGCCAAGGTTCACTATTGGAGATTGCGCCGGTGGTCACCGTGCTGACAATAGAGAGAAAAATAGAGATGTTCTTATCGTGCCACGTAAGTTTCATACAATTTTCAAAGCTTATAGCCAACGCATTAATGTCGTTATAAGCTTCTTTGTTCGTTTGTTCCCGTCCTCGTGCAGACATAACTCTCACTGATCCTTTAATGAATTTAAACTTTAATTTAGCTGACAATTTTCGTCCCTACCTCACCAGCTTCCAAGGAAACGACATTACCGATTATATCAACGCAGTTTTTGTAGATGTAAGTCTTTGCACCATTCCCTAGAATAATTTTTAATCGAAGGGACATATTCTATTATTATTGAGAGAGAGAGAGAGAGAGAGAGAGAGAGAGAGAGAGAGAGAGAAACATTGCATGCAGCTAGCTACATAACCAATTAAAATTGAAAACTGTCAGAAAAAATATGTGTGCCCATTGGTCTCCTCAGGGTTACACGAAACCAAGAGAATATATCGTGACTGAATGGCCTCTGAAGCACACGTGTGGTGAATTCTGGTCTCTCGTTTACGACTACGAGTGTGCTGCCGTAGTTGTCTTGTGCGTACCGCCCCAAGGCTGCAATAGCTTCCCCAGCTTCTGGCCCGAGAAGAGACACTCGAAAAAGTATGGGCCTGTGTTCACCATAGATCACATTAGCCACAATCATTACACGAACATAAAGACTTGGGTAAGCGTTTTCATATAGTTTGTTATACTGTAATGTAGCAAAGAAAGAAAACTATACATGCTACACACGTACGATGGTAACGAGAGAGACAGGGAAACTGATAAATTATTTGGCAGGTTTTCAGAATAAACAAGAAGATCGTATCGCTGCCAGAGTTAATGGCTGGGGTGAAAGCACCACCAAAAACCGTCCAGTTATTCCAGTTGACTTGCTGGCCTATGGGGCACAAAGTTCCAACGTCGACGAATAGCTTGGTCGAGCTGATGAATATGGTGGAAAGATGGAGACAAAGGACCGACTACGGACCAGTAGCGGTGGTATCGCCGGATGGCAGAAGTCGCTGTGGGGTGTATTGCGCAGCCAACGCCTGTATAGAGCAAGTTATACAGCACGGCGAGGTGGATATTTTCCAGGCAGTGAAAACCGTCCGAAGGCATCGGCCACAGCTCATAGAAAATATGGTAAGCTCTGCTCCATCTATATACATATATACCAGCTGATACGTCATATTTATAGTAATAGTCGTGTGGCCATGCAGTTTCAATAACCGAGACGCCAGCAATTATTTTGCAAATCAATAGAATCATGCATTTTTTACTTGAATAAATCCAAAACGCGAGTACATATCTGAATGGATGTATATTTTCAATAATATTTATTTGAATAAAAACATGTTTCTGCTTCTTTTTATTAAACAATAAGTAAAAGAAAAACAAAATTTTTCCTTCAAATTTTTAGTCCAATATTGTCTTAATATTTATTAAAAATTTGCGTAGAGATCATCCTTTAAATGAATCCAATTGGCCAATTTGTATAATGCACGATATATATAGTCTGCGCCGTAAAGAATGTAGAAGAATAAGAATTATTATTATGTGACTGTTTGTCTCAGACGGAGTACAAATATTGTTACGACCTGGTCCTCCACTACGTGCTGCATTATCTGAATAAGGACATGAACGAAAAAAAGTGAGAAAGCGAGTTGAGGGACGAACTGTGGTTCATCGAGTTCGGACGTGGAGCTGCGTTACCCTTGACACCGGAAGAGGCTCCTGCAGACGGGGAGCCAATGGTGCCTTGCGCTCAAGGTCGCGTTATAGTTGAATCAACGAGATCCGCGGCACCACATTTTGCAACGTGCTCGACGTATCGGAAACACATGGTAAGCAGTGACGTCACGACGAGGCTCGTCGAGCTGCCTGCCACATTTATTCAGGATTACCAGCAGCAGCAGCAGCAGCAGGTATTTGGCAAGGGCGCGGTACCGAAGAGCACGGCGACGGGGAATCCTCAGAGTCCCGCGACCAGGCCGGAGAAGCTCGGAGTGACACCTTGGTACCTCGAAGAGTACAACGAATCGGTGGATGGAGCTGCCGCGCCGGATACTGGCCTCTGCCGTTTGTACTCGTACGCAGCGGAGCACCAGACGAACAGAGCCGAGCTGACCAGCAACAGCAGGAACAGCAGTATCGAGAGCACCGAGGTGCTCGTCGCCGTCGCCGCCGCCGCCGCCGCCGCTGGTACCGTTCTTCATCATCATCATCATCAGCAGCAGCAGCAGACCAGTCTTCCCAGGAAGGCCTACATGGATCTGAGCGACGCCATAGCCCTCCTCGACGAGACCTGCCCGAATCAAGAGCCCAGTCCCTCGCTCACACCGAGAACCCCGAGGACACCGCTCACCCTGACCCCTCACCCCAGTAGGAACAAGAGGGCCAGATCCAAGAGCAGCGACAACTCCAGCAATTACAGCAACGAACGACTGAGCGATCGATCCCTCGAGAGTGGCAAGGAGAAGGAGAAGAAGTCTCGACCCTTCTTGAAGAAAATCGGTATCTCCATGACCGAGGACAGGCCACTCTTTGCCAAACTGGCACCGAGAATCATCGGCAGGCCCATCGAGAGGATCACACCTGCCTGCAGGATCGTCGAGAGGACCTTCCTCGAGAAACTCGGATCATCGAGAACCCTGGTGGACAAGTTCACTTTCGACACGACCAACTCCATCCCTGCCAATAAGCATACCATAACCAAGCAGGCTACGATGGACCAGAGATTCGAGGCGTTGAGCGTGAACCGTCAGAGAAGAATCGAATCCGACGACGATAATGACGCGGAGGATGACGACGACGACGACGACGACGACGACGAGATGATCCATGATAACGGCAGATTTAACAATAATGTTGACGATTCCAATAGGAGTCCTCGAGTTGTCAAGCTCGTCGAGCCTGAGGGGACCGAAAGGAAGGATCGGAGGGTCGGCTTGCCCAGGCAGAGGGTGGACTTTGGTACCGCCGAGAGAAGGAGATCCGGCAAGAATTTCCTCTCGAAGATGTACTCTTTCGAGACGGAAGATTTGGACGAGCCGTGCAGCAGAGTGACCGTTACTCTTATCGACGAGGAGGACGCCAGAAGGAGGGATTCCTTGCGCCGGGCGTCCCTGGAGAACGTTCTCGAGCCTCGGCCGATGAAAGGAATGAAGCAAAAGGAGGCCTCCTCACGGCTCGATAACGTACCTCTGGCTGAATTGGTAAAGTGTCGAGTTACCACCAGCGAGGAGATCATATGCTCCTCCGATACAATCTTCTCGAAGAGCATCGAGAGCGTGAAGGACGATTGTTCCTCGCCGAAGATATCCTCGGTCAACGGCGGAGGCGGCGGTAGCATACCGAATTCTCCGACGAAAAGACGAAGTAGCGCATCGAGGGTCTCGCCCGAGCGCGTCGCGGTACACTGGAGGAGCAACGCCGAAGCGAGAGCCACCGCCGTCCCGCTCATGTTCTCGCCGACAAAGACCAGAAGACAAAGGTCCGAGGACGTACTCGACAAGAACAGAGCCAACGGCCAACTCGGCGGTACTTATGATCGCGCGAAAGAGAACCTGCAACTGGAGATACGCGGCATATCCTCGGATAATTTGCTAGAGAAGAGCAATTTCTACCCCGATACGATCGTGCAGCAGCAGACCGCAATGAAAAATTCGTCCCAGGAGGAGTTGAAGGTTTCCCGTGGAGAATACAGTAGAAAAACGTTCAAGCAGCTTCAAGATAAATTCGAGTCGCGGGATTCCACCGAGACCTATGCTGCTTTCAAACGTCGCACGAGGGGAGCGCTCTCCACGCTGGAGAGACAGCAGGCGATCATAAAGCTGAACATCGAGCCGGGGGTGCCGTACACGGAGAAGCTGAAATTAGAATCGCCCGGAAAACCGTCTGCAGCCGAGGGACGTTCGGTCACGGTGAGATCGGTACTGAGGAAGCAGCAGGGCATCGATCATCCCAGCGATCAGGATTCGGACTGTAACTCTTCTCTGAGGAAGCCGAAGCGTCGAATAGTCGAGCAGCAGGAGCCTTCTCAAGAGACGATGGACCTTCTCACGGAATTGCGGAAAGTCAAAAGTTTGCTGAGGACTCCCTCCTGGGAGAAGGACGATCGCCTCGATCAGCAAGAGAAACCCCGCTGCTTGGCCAGGAGAGTGCTTTTGACCGACAAAGAATTCTCTTTGTCCATGGATCGCGAGAGTGGCGCGAGGCTTCCAGCATCCGACGTTTCGGACGAGAAGGAGGAGGAGAGTCGCGGCAGCGGTAGAGCAATGCTCGAAAAATCGGCCAAGGAAGATTCCGGCGGGAAGACGACACCTGCCGCCGGTCCAGCCTTGTTCGAGAAGAAGTGTCTCTCTCTGGAGTACGCCGACGAGGAGAGAGGTCCTCCGCAGAGGTCGGAAGCCAGGAAGACGTCGTTAGCATCCGCCGGACATTTGAAAACGGACGCTGGAGAGGCGGCGGCCCTCGTCTCTCGTTCCAAGAGCTATACCTCCGACGTCCTTGACGCACCGTCGGAGGAACTGTCGCCGATGAAGGCACCTGCGACCGATCCTTTTATCCCGAGGGAGCCCGCGCCGAAGACGACGACGAGCCTCCACTGCTGCTGCTGCCCCGAGCAGGTAGGCGCGGTGGCCGGCAACACCGCTAATGACGAGCGACAAAATGGAAGCCCCGTTAAGAAAGTGCAGTGCAACGTTCAATTGCAAGGAAGGACCAGCGAAGTTTACGAGATCGTCTCACCGATCTCGTCACCTTTTCGAGTAAAGAAGCGCCTTGGCAAGATTTCCATAGAGGACACCGTGAAACCTGAAAGCTTCACTCTCGGGTCAAAGGTCGACTGTCGTTCGGTCGCTGCCGTCCAGAAACGGACCAAATGCTTCCCGTTATAACGCACGTCGATCTGCCCGATGGCGATACTCTCCAGGGACACGCGCGATGTCCGCTCTGAGATTAACACCGACGCGCTTCTATTTTCTCCCGATGAAATCTCTCTGGGGAAGAGACTCGCGAGAGATTACACGGGATATGCCAATATCGCTATTAGTCTTTATTATAATGTGTGCCGCGTGCAGCCGTGTGTCTGCAGCGCGTTTCGAGCCGGTAGTATACTTTAAACAAACGACTACGTCCATGCAAATGCCGAGATATTTTAGGCGGCCCCTATACCATAAAAGATTCCGTCTCAAGTAAACAGGAAAATGGCAAAAAGAGAGAAAAAGAACAAAGAAACAAACACAAAAAAACAAGTCGTTATATATATATATATAGGAAAAAGTGAATTTTTCATTGTACCAGCTTTGATAAAGCACAGTCGTTGAACGATTAATATTTGTACCGAGTTTACGGGAATTTCTTAGTATGTACAAGCTTCGTAGGAATTTGCCTCGCGCGTCGTATACCATAGTTGTCTCCGTTTACTCTAGCGCTATTAAAATCTTACGGACAAATATACGTTTAATTTCTCTATAAGATGTAGGAACCGTCGTGTGTTGATCATAAATCCTTTGAATGGACCAAGTGCTTCCCACTGACTCATGCCGATACTCTATCCTCGCGTCCGCTAAATTCTTACATTCTACAAAAGGGTTTTTGTAATTATTCTATAGAAAAACAAGCACTTGCTTTCCTTCCGCAAGTAACGTCTAAAGAAACGTTAAGGAACGTATACACATATAGGGAAGCAAAGCATAATATATATATATATATATATATATATATATATTATTCTATTTCACTTGATTTTTCCTCCTTCCAATTATTTACGAGATGCATGCAAAGCGCACCGAAAACGCACTTTGCATCGGGAGAATCAAGATCTCTTTATTTCACATTGCAAATTCTCCAAGGATTTTCCTCGCTGGATTTGTCGTCGCACCGCGTACACAATTATATTCTAATTAAATCAACATAAAATCATATGTCACGCACACAGTGGATATACTATAGAATACATATATTTATATAGTGTATATATGCAAGATCCGGCACACGCACACAATCGAAATGACCCAGATGGTGCGTGCATGGATGCGAGAGAGAAGACGCGTATAACCGTAATTACAAGGGATGCTTATTACATTCTTTTCCATGCAGCACTTTTTTCAAACATCTTACTCTTTGCCTTAGGTGACGTCTCATGCAAAATTTTCATATCTCTTCGATAATTAACGCAGATACGCGTGCATACTCGTTCATCCAACCTCTGGTTTGTTTCAAGTTTGCCGGGCTCTGTATATATAATTGGTATATAAATATAATATTTAATGAAAAACACTAATTTCCATACGTACAGGGTCAAAGAATCCGGTATCGAAAAAACCCTTATGTCGAGCAGTGCCTTGTTCACGGATATATTTATTTTACAAAAAAAAAAATCAAACCAAAAAGATAGAGAGAAACATACCGACAAGAACATTATTAAAATTCGACTGCGTGCTGAATTGTCCGAATGGATCCACGAAGATGAGCTTTTAATTGCACGAATGATGATAAAAAATGAGTTTTGCAAATAAATTTTATCTACATATATACAATTATCATTAGTTTTGCAGGGGCACGTGTAAAGTAAGAAATATTTTGTCGTATTACGAAACTCAGTTTACGATTGAATTCTGGCTGCCCGCATCACGAACTTTAGAAAAACAGAATGCAAATATATCTTTATAAAATGACCGGCTCATAGATGAATGTTTTCTTAGGCTTTATCCTCTGAGTTTCATCAGCCTTTTTTTTACTGACTTTGGTATATTCTCTAATGTTTTAATAAGTTTTGATAGCACAAAGAAGAAATTCACGCGCAGATGCGTCCGCCTGCCAAGCCTTCCGTAATATATAGCTCTACCTTGGAAAGGCACGTGATGTATAACGGCATATAAACATATATTATACATGTATAGAAAGTGAGAAAGTGAGAGAGAGAGAGAGAGAGAGTAAAAGTGAGAGACCGATCGTTACGTTCCTCTCGAAAAAAACCTTTTATAGATGTAATTATTATAGAGCTGGGATAAAGCGTATTAAAATTATGAATCTTTGAGAGATATGTATAAGTGTGTAGATATATATACATGTTAAATATATATATTAAATTTACTATTGTTACTCTGATAGATTATTTGTACGTATTCGTTATTTTCAATGAATAAAGTTGTACTTTATAATTTGTTGTCACTTTTATTTATGGTAAAATAGGGCTACTGAGAGATTAAATAGTAACATAAAACATGCTGGTGTGATGTAACCTGTGCGTTTATAGCAGCGTTAGTTCCTTCTCCTGGATTAAAATTATAAATTACAATAGGTATATATTTGGTGAAAATAAAACGTATTAAATAGAATTATTAACAAGAAGGATACACTATCCGTTGCGATCGTTTAGCTCTAACCGTTTTATCTCTTCCCCCCAATCCCTTATCGTATCAGCTTTTAGCTAGGAGTGGTTCGAGGAGATTGAATGCTGCCCAATTACAATCTTTTATTCTACGAGCGAAAAACTTATAAAAATCACGTTTCATAAAAATTTTGTAACATTGTATATTATCAATGATACCCCATTTCTTTACGATAGCGATAAGCCTCGTTTAAAATACACCACACATATTGTTTGCCAGAATAAATGCTCAACGACGTTCTCCGATGTTGTCCGTAAGTCGCTTATTTTATACATGTATTTTTTATATCCGAGGCCAATCTTTCTGACCAAGTATAGTAATCAAACGATACACGTTCATTTTCATTGTTTTACCAAACGCATCATGATTCCTGCAAGGACGTCGGTTTTGATATTTCTTAACTAATTCTCGTATCTATCCTCAATAAATATTTAGGCCTTGCAAAATCTAGCAAAATTATGCTTCTCGGAATTAAAGATTCCAATTTCTCGGAAGCCGAATTTACGCATTCTATCTTTTAATTCTTCGTCGTAGGCTTGCAAATCTTCCTTTCTTAATTCGGACAAAAACCTGCATGACTCTATTAGAATTAACGAGCCTTTCTTGAGCAAGGATGAAACATAATGTTCCATCTGTTTTGTCATATTACAAGCTATCCATATAACGTCAAATCTTTCAAAGTTTGCTTGCTTCGTGGCAAAAGATCTTAATGACTCGTTAAGGTAGAATAGGACCTATGGAATAAAGAAGCGTGAGAAGAGTTTGCTTGGTGATCAAAGAAAATCAATAAATATTTACAAGTACCTTTGTATTAGAAATACAGGTCCAAGAAATATTTTCCTTCCTTTGCCGGAGCGTCTTATTATCCGACATTGACCATTTCTCGCATTCAATCTCCGCATCTGGCATATCGGTTACAATAATTCCGTTGATTACCGAGGTATCTCTGTGCGCAGCAAAGAACTCGTCGCACAAGGGCTCTTTAAGCTTCGCTTCGTGAATCGCACGCATTACTCCTTGCTCCGCTGTGTCGGTTGATCTGTATTTCCTAATCAATAATTTACAGTGAGATTTGATCTATCGCTCTCTGCTCAATTGACTCTCAGTTTCATACTTTTTATTCTCAGTTTCATCCAAAGCCCAAGTAAAGAAAGGTCCATTTGTTATATCTCCCAAGTATCCACAATGTAAAAACCCACTTCCATGTTGTATGATATTACTCAGCAAGGTCGGATTACTTCTTGCGGGCTCCCCCTCTAACCATGTGAATGCAATTCCATTATTTCTCCAAAACCTTATAAATGATAACGTTCGAATATGAACTCTTGAAAAAAAAATATATTTTCTTTTAATGCGTTTTTAACAAAACCTGTATTCTTGTATGGTCAAATTCAATGAGTTGACTCTTGACTTGAGCACCATATGATAATCCCAATCGAAAATACCTTCTCTACAATCATAACGTGTTTTTAACAAACTTCTTATCCTTTTATCCCAATAATTTGTGATCTTTATATCCTCGCAAGTAGCACGCTCCCAAAACCTTTTTTCGTACAAAACAATAATTTCAGTATGAAATTACTCAAGTTCCAAGCAATGCTCACTCACTTAAAAATTGATTCTAAATTGTCCCTGTCTCTGTGCTTCAAGTGATCCAAGTTCAGCCAAGGGCATTCGACAGTCTTCGTCGGAATATCTGATAATTGCTTGGAACGTTTAGCCAAATATTTTCCTGTGGCAGGTCTTAAGATGGTATTACCTAAAATCTCCAGATAATATCGAGTCGCTTCCTGCAATCCTTATATCAACAGCATCAGATATTTATTAAAATTACTTTTAGCTCTTAAAATAATTACAGCGCAAGCTTTTTACATGTCAATTATATATACATACCCAATTCTTCATCTAAGCATGTACTTATTAGAAGTATAGATCTAGCAACTTGCTCCAGCGTTGTCTCGAAAACATGGTAATTGATCGTACGAGTTGGATGCTTGTACGACGATGCTAAAGTTTTTATAACATGCCTCGCATCAGCTGCCCCTATCACTAATATCTCTAGCGGACGTGTTTCGTCGAGATCTCCATTAATTTCTGTTTGCAGATCTATAGGGGGACTGTATCCCCACCACATTTTCTAATCTCTTGACGTTTTATCGTAGGATACAATAACTGTTAAATGTAATGTAAGGCACGCCACGAGTCTCCTGAATCCTAATACAATTTGGTAAGGTTTAAGGTGGTGATTGGTGGTTCAAGGAACATGATATGGATATGTTGATCACCATAGCAACTAACCAAAAGTTTTCGAGAGAGCTCAATACCTCAAATCTGATACATTATCGTAATTCAAATACTTTCTACAAATCCTTTGTAATTAATAATAATAACTTTTAACATTTTTTGTTGAAAAATTTTGGACAATGGACCACATTTCGATAAATGTATCCATACGTTAATTTTTATACAGATTACATACATATCATTTGTTTACCTCGATAGAAATTTACATTTTTATCTTTCGTCTCCTTAATTAAGATTTTGTACTCGTTTAAATATCACTTATCGTTAGAGAAAAAAAAAACATGTTATACAATAGAAGAGATTAAGAATCATTATATTAAAATAAAAACATCAAAGTTTCATATAATAAAACTGTAAATATACTACTGACAGTCGTGTCTTTTAGACTTATAAAACCATTTATTTTAATTCTAGAATATAGATTCTGTGACACAGATAAAAATAGCTCCCTCCTAAAAACTTTGCGTATCACGATAGATCCCTTGTGATATTGACAACCCGACTTGCTTCTGAGCAATAGCTCATTTGTCTCTTTTCTTTTGCGCTCTCTTATTGCCGCAGCGCTGCAAAATGTCCGTAATGTGTCCTTTATGCTGGAAAATGGCAACGAGCTGTGTACGCGCTTCATTCATGCCTTCACTAATTAAGTTGCTGCGTTGCATATTTCCTTTTATCAATTCATTTACACGTTCTAATCCATCGTCCTGCCTACCTTTATTGGTCTGCTGTGATTCGAGCAGAGTCAGTGTTGTTTTAAGCTTTTCATGAACCTAAATGCGAAAAATTATCATTTAAATCTATTTGTAAAAACTTGTCAGATTCTGAAAGTCTTTTATAGACATTTTTATCTGTCGATTACCTGTTTTTCAAGGTCCGCTATATCTTCCATTTGCGTTGAAAGATGATAAATTTTCCATCCATTAAGCTTTTGTAGTACATGTTTTTGTTGAGCCAATTCCGCTACCGTTGGTCTTCTTTCCTCGCGAGGTCTAACGTCGCTGGGTCTTCTATAGTGATGAAGCCTACCGCCCCATCTATTTTTCCAAGAGGTACCTGTGAAATTTAAGTAATTATCGTAAAAGAGAGACATCAGCCATACTTTAAAGATTTTTCTCATTTCTACTGCACGCATACCTAATAAACTTGGAGTTGGTCGTATTCTTACTGGAAGCGGAGCAGGCTGCGTAGATGACGATTTTATATCACGTTGGACATTGGAGTTTGTTCTCCTTTCAGATAATTTTTCTTTTTGATCGTCCTTGCTCTCCTTCTTGATCTTTTCTTCCGTTATAAATTGCATTTCCTCTTCCGTGCATCTCGATTCGGTTAATTCAACCCCTGTTAATTGTTGCTTCCTTGGCTTTTTCCTTGGAGACATTTCCATTGTTTGGTTAATCGTAATTCTCGACTGTTCTGGATCTTCGTCGAGGCCAGGGGAGGAAGTGGCCGAAACCGTTGTAGATCCCGAACTTTGACAGCCGCCACCATCTTGGTCTCCTCTGGGCGAACAGGGCGGACTGGACGCGGATGTACTGGAAGGTAAGGCTGCCAGCACAGGAACTAGATTTTTAGCTGCTCCTAAAATTTATCCATCGAGGCTTCTGTAGTAATTTCAATACAAGATAGGTCGTTCGATCAGAAAAGGAGGTTACGATACCTTTTATTGGTGATGTATCGTGATCTCGTTTCCGAAGTATGCTTGGTCTTGGAGATGCGTTTGGCTTACTGTGGGGCTCTTCGTAGGTTGGTTCCACCAACAACCTCACCGATTGAACATTGGATTGCCTAAACTGCGAGTACGTTCCTACAATCGTATCGCAAGTAATTGGTAATATATCTTTCGCAAAAAAGAAAATCTTTAAGAGGTATTCACAAAGAGGAAGGGAATAATCTACGTTCACACAAAGGATTTACCTCGATCAGCACAACGTAAAATAAGAATAAAAGAAATAGTGATAAAGAAAAGACAGCAGCACTGCAAGCAATCTGAAAGTGTCTAAAGAAACTTGGAAAATCAAGCTCATTTGGTTCGTTTAGCAAGAAGCTAACTCGATTAATTCGTCTCTTTTGCACCAATCACTCACCCGCTGTCTCAAAAGAGTAATAAGTAGTTGTGTGAGGTGGGTGCTGGTATTGACCTTGAACCGATTGAGATGCAGCAGGCTGGCTAGTTGCCACATTACTAGCTGGAGTAGGTGCAGAAACTCGCATTCCCGAAGGCTGAACCGATGGTTTTATCTGAACAGGCTGCTGTTGCCCGCTGGCCTGAGTTTGCTGTACAGTCTTCATCGGTGTTGGTGTAACCCTAGCAGGTGCCAAGGGTACAGAATGTAACGACATGCTGGTAATTCTTGCGACAGTAGTCGTTACAGGCTGTGGTATTCGCGACGCGTTGGACGTACTCGCTGTTGTTGCAATAACCCTGGGAACGGAGCTCAAATTCGTCAAGGAAGTCACAGCTTGCACTACCCGTGGAGCACCTTGTTGCGATTGCACCTATTTCAATTGAAATCAAATATGAAAGGGGACAGAAAAAAAATAGACCGAATTGGAGAAAGCTCTCACGTTTACCTGTTGAGGAGGTATTACAATTCGGCTGACTGTTCCCGTGGATGAGCCAGTGACAGTATTAATAGCTAACTGACGACCAGCCGTCGGCTGAACAGCAACGGGTGTTGCACTAGCTATTCTATTTGCGGTACCAGCAACAGGAGTTGTCGATACAGCAATTCGATTTACCGTGGCTGTACTGCTCAAAGGTCGGATACTCTGTGTAGTCTGTATATTCTGAGCCGATGACCTTCCAGGTTGCGCCTGCGATGCATTTACTGCTTGAGGGGTTGGCGGCCTTTGTACAACTGGTAGCCGAGTAATACTGTTATTGGTCTGAAGAACAGGCGCTATTAATCTCGATGTTGTACCAGAAGCACCCGTTACCATCGCGGTTTGGACAGGCCTTCCTGGATTAGTTGGAGTTATCAAACGTGGTTGTTGGCTACCATAAGCAGTAGGCTTTGTAGAAGTTCGGCTAACCGAAGGAGATTGATGCCTCTGTGGCGCAAACATTACAGATGTGGTTTTAGGAGGCCAATGGGGATTCGAAATTGTAGTACTTATTCTGTATAATAAAATTATTACGATTACTCTAATAATAAATACAAATTTTATTTTTTTTTTAAACAGTATTTTTACACAAAGTTTCTTACCCTGGTCTTGTCGCAGGCAGAGCCTGCCCTGTATTCGCTCTTACAATAGGCGTTGCAACTGTAGATCTGGGTGCGGAGATATTGGCTACTGCTGCTGGTCCACGAGGTACGTGATACGTCGCTGGTACGCTGGCTACTTGTTGAGCAGCTACTTGAGGCTGACGTTCAACAGCGCTTAGCATCCCTGGTGAGATTATTCTAACCGTTGAACCTACAGGGCAAAGCTAAAATGCAGGAGTACACATATATAATTCAATATGCATGTCATAGATAATAAAGTTTACACTTCTATCAATAAAACCAAGCTTACCGTTGTGGTAATTTTACTGGTATCAGCTGTGGAAGCAGTGCCAGATGGAGCTACTGGCTTCATCAGTGATAATTTTGGATTAATATCTAATGATACTGATTTGCCGACAAGACTGTTAGAGCTCCCGACAGATCCAACAATCGTTTGGGTTGGTTGAATAGTCTGTACACTGCTTTGCATAATACTCTGCACATTTTGCATACTTTGTATATTTTGTATCGTTGTTAAGTTTTGTGCCACTGTTTGCACAGATGTCTCAGGTAAACGTTTATCACCGCCACCATCCATAGAACTTAAACTTGTATTCATAATTGCTTTTCTGTGCCAAAAAAAAACATATTCTTGTATGAAGTTATTGCCAAATTTTATTAGCAATGAGGGAAATATCAAGGAATCATGTTAAATGGACCAATATAATTCTAGAAATCCAAAGCAAGCTGCTGCTCCAGTACTTAATACACTGCTGCATGTCAAATGACATAAACAACATTGTACAAAGATTAGAGGTTACGATTCTTCGGCACTAATTAACACTGTTCACAGAATTACAATCGGTACCATTCTAAATTAACACAAATTTTACAAGTGACAGATTTGAGTCTTCGGTTCAAAACAATAATTTCTCTTATTTCTACCTTATCAAACTTCATTTTGCAAGTTTAATATTGTAACAAGGGGCATACCTGAGCAAACACATGAAACTGTAAGATCATTACCAAACTTTCAATTTGTTTGCAAACAGCATTATTAAAATCCTTTAATTTCATTGACCCTTTCACATTAAAACATTTTACAGACGGCACAGAATCTTCCACATTGCTACAGGAGCTTGTCTCGTAGGGTAGGTTGGTTTCATAGCGCCTAACGCGCCTAATGCCGATTCTGCAAATGGCAGCTCCGTCTGTGATATTAGCTTAAGACACGGGTATTCCACTTAAGGTCGATAACGCTCATAATGGGTGCATTCCAAATTACGCATGAAGCGCATAGAATGTACAGTTTATGTCACATTTATTATAGAATTTAAGTGCTTACTGCGCGCATATGCGTGACTCGGAACGCACCCAATGTAATAGTTCACGTGACATGTATTATAGTATATTCCGAGCGGCCTAGTACATAGAGTACGCCCATTGTAAACTTAGGCCGGGATTCATAAACAGAACTTGAGTTCAAGCTCATCTTGAAACCTATAAGATGTGTTACGTAGACTATAGATTTTACCCGTCTTAGGGCCTCCGCACACCGTTTCCGTAGCTACATTACGTTACGTTAAGGCAGGATTAAACTTAATCTTAGCTTAGCGCACACAAAAGATTGCTAAAGTTAAGTTTTTTGAGGCAGGATGCTTGTAATAAACAGGTCTGAGGTGATATTTTTATATTTATAAAGAATTTTTGCAACTATTATTGTAGTTGCCTTAACGTAACGTAATGTAGCTACGGAAACTGTGTGCGGAGGCCCTTAAGCTTGAACTTGAGCTTAAGTTTTGATTATGAATCCCGGGCGGGGTTAGGCTGCGTTCGTTTATTAACTGCGAGTAACAAAACTGTACAATGTATGTCACGTAAAATATAGGTTTTCAGTACTGGCAGTACAATAAACGAACGCGGCTTTGTGCCTAGTTAGATAACAGGGTTTTTCTCTAACAGCGGAACATAGGTGTTATTTGACTATAGTAAATTTTACTATAGTCAAATTACTGTTTTCCATTTAATTAAACGTAGTAACCAAGATTAATTGAGTAAAATGACATTTATAATGAAAGCAATTAAACTAAAATAACCATTAAATTGTAACTATCTACGCTTTTATAATAATGTATAGTAAGTGCTTCATTGCTATAGTTAAATAATATAATCCTATGTTCTGCTGTTAGAGAAAAACCCTGTAGGAGTGCATTACTCCTAGGCTGGGATTCATTTTTTTTTTTTGTGTATTTAGCATGGCCAGGAAAACTCATGTTCACCTGTCCAAGCGATACAAGTATCCCTTGGACAACCGACCAGGAGAGTAATATCGGTAATGTCATCGTACATTGAAACCTCATACTCAATAGGATTTACGGTTATTCCGCACCTACCCACCAAAACCTTTCCATGGATCAATGAGGACTGGATTTACTTCTCGTATTACTTCAGTTACCTCATCGACCGTTATTACGGTGTTGGTTAACCGCTCGTGAATCGGTTAAACCCAATTCGAAGAGAAAAGAGTAGTGAAAGGTCTGAAAAGAGGGGAACATTAGAGATGAGGATGAGAATAGAGGGGATTTAAGTCCCCAAGGTCAGAGGTCGGTGCTTTAATTTATTGGATATTTATATATTAAGAGATTTTTAACCGGACCTGATCGACAGTGGAGAAAGAGAGTACAGTTCGCAACCCCATGAGCCACAGCTCCTCCTCAAGAGAGTCTAGTGTCATCATGAAGAGGAGCAAAGACTCAGTTACAGGACGTCCCGTCAAGCCCAGATGCTCAGGTGTCAGCCTCTAGAGACTAGAGGTGCCCTCCTAAGTCCAAGCGGCAAAGTCTCGGGGCGAAGCGGAGATCGCGGAACTATACCTGGGATACATCCTGAAATAACCCCTTGAGTGCGGGGGGTGGGAGGGGGAGAATGGTGGCGCGATGATTTTTTGTAGAGGCCGGGGGTAGAGCCCCCAATGATTTAAAGAAGAAAGAGAGATTCCAGGAATAGGCCGCACAACGTTAAGAGAGCCTCCGTCATCTAACTTCCGTATATTTCCCACCGCTGAGAACATGTCGGACTTTGGAGGGCAGAAAACTACCAAAGAGGATTTCATGACCTATTAGAAAGGTCAAAAAACATCAGGCCAAGAGGTTACACAAAAGAGAGAAAACCGACCCCGTGCAGAGAGTCGATCCGTAGGATCGGCATCCTAGGTAGGCTTTACACGAAAAGAGGGATGTCCATCCCCCCATGGATGTCATCCCCTCCGCCCGGACACCGCGTAGGGATCGTCCCAGGAGGAGCAGAGAGAGTGCTGAAAGACAGACCAGAAGAGGGTAACAAGGACCAACCCTCGCAGAGAGACGAAACGATCGGAGGATCCAAGAGGGCATCCGAGAGCAGGCTTCACATGAAGGAGGGGGGGATGTCCATCCCTGTAAGGATGGCCTCCCCCAAGGCCCAGGACACCGCATAGGGACCCCGACCGGATCATCCCAAGAGGAGCCGACCTTGAAGAAAATGCCGAAGAAGAAAATGCCACGAGGCGATCAAGATTCTAAACAGGAGTGCGAGAAAAGGAGTAAAAGGGGTATACTTTGCCGATCCCACTAAGAGAGAGCAAATTTCATCCAAAAGAGGGTATCAGAACCAACCAATCCCCGCAGAGAGACGAAACAAATCGCAGGACTCGAGAGGGCATCATCGAGGAGAGAGTAGGCTTCGCATGAAGGAGGGCTGCCTATCCCTGTAGGGATGGTCTCCTTTCTAGCCAGGCCCACACCCCGAGGGACACCGAGCAGCAATCGATAGAGTCCGTCAATCTGGGGGGGGGGGGGGGTGTCCACGGAGCTCCGGGAGGGGGCTTGGGGGCGTAGCCCCCACCCGGGGGTGCAGGGGGCGAAGCCCCCTGCCCGGGGTATGGGGGCGGAGCCCCCATAAATTTGAAAGGTTTAGAATTGCAAGAAGAGATAGATAGACCGCAGAAAGAGCCTCCATTCGAAAAACGGTGTCATGCCCCATAATCGAGAGCCTAGACCAAACATGCCGAACCTCCATTGAGGGCAAGATTTCTTGAAAAAGGAGGGAGGGAGGGCATTCACGAGACCAAGGGGAGAGGCGAGTAGCTTCCCACAATGCCGGTCTTGAAAGTAGGCATCATGGGCCGCTTCACAACAGAAGAGTTGTTCCATCAGGGAGGGCAAAAGAGGAGCCTGACAAAACGTCTCAAGAGGAGCAACCCCCACATAAAGAGGGCATACATCTCCGACAGAGCCCGGCATCCCGAAGTAGAGAAAAACGTAGAGGGGCGACGCCATTTGTCTCAAGAGGAACCAACGCACAGAGGGGCACAGAGTCAATCCAAGAGGGCATCCCCCGTACATGGAGACGCAGATCCAAACAGAGTCTGGCCTCGTGAGGAGCCGGAGGGAGAGAAGGCAGATTCCAAAGAGGAGAAAGACGAAAAACGTTACGTAGCAATAGAAGGATCAGAGAGGGCTCAACAGGAGCCAAACCCCAGTCCAACATCGCCACAGAGTCCGCAGGACATACGTCTCAAGAGGAGCCAAAACCCCCACACAAAGAGACAGAGTCGAGGAGCCAAAACCAAGAGGAGTCGACCAGAGACACAAACGCCACGAAGCAATCTGGGGAGCAGCATCTAAAGGAAGCGAAAAAACCACAAAGAGAGAGTCGAGGGCATATATGTATCTCGAGTGGTCCCAACGTAGAAATACGACGATTCGGTAGAGCTCGATCCAGAGGCATCGAGGGGAGCAAAAGAAGAAAAGAGCGCGACCAAACGCCGCGATTCGATAGAGTCGATCCGACAGTATCTTATGAGGAGCCGCGATGATTCTGCGCAGAAAACAGAGGGGTCAACCTTCGCGCAGAGAGACAGACGTCGCACAGAGAGCGAAAAAATTTCTACCGGTCGGAGTGCCACCTAGTGAATCCCTAGCGATAAAGTTCGCGGGGCCAAGGGGGTATCGTATCTCAGGAGGAGCCGGGAAAGATTCCGTGTAGGAATATATAGAAAATAGAGAGAGGGTTCGATCCTCGCGCGTATCATAGACCGGGGTTTCCCTTCCGTGATTTTTTTTTTTTTATTACTATTAGACGGGTTCATATTTTTTTTTTTTTTTGTCGCACTCTTTCTTTATATAGGAAAAAATGCATTTATATTATATATAATCATACACCGAAGAGTTCTCACTATGACAAGGTGGTGCGACGGACTTTCTGAAGAGCACCATAGCGTCATCAAGGTAAAAAAAAAGCAAAAAAGCAAAAAAAAAAAAGCAAAAAAAAATGTCTGTAAAAGAAATGATTTTTTTTTTCTAAAATGTAACCTAACCGGTTAGGCAACTGGTTAGGATGAGGTTAGGATGCTGGTTAGGCTGAGGTTAGGTTGCTGGTTAGGCGAAGGTTAGGTAGACCCGTTTTTCGTCTACTATAAGGCGCGCGATGACCTAATGGACCTAACCGACGGTTCTGATCATGTTTCGGGTGTGCGATATACCCTAACCGGCTAGGTCACCTAACGCCACCTAACCAGACCTAACCGTTTAGACCAAGCCAAGGATTTTAAGCCGCCGAAGGCGGCCTATTCTTTGGAAATCTATGGTTAGGGGACCTAACCGGTTAGGCCAAGGCAAGGATTTTAAGCCGCCGAAGGCGGCCTATTCCTTGGAAATCTATGGTTAGGCCTAGGGAAGTGTTTTAAGCCGCCGAAGGCGGCCTATTCTTTGGAAATCTATGGTTAGGGGACCTAATCGGTTAGACTAAGGTAAGTGTTTTAAGCCGCCGAAGGCGGCCTATTCCATGGGAATCGATGGTTAGGCTTTGGCAAGTGTTTTAAGCCGCCGTAGGCGGCCTATTCCTTGAAAATTCTAGATTAGTTCGACCTAACCGGTTAGGCTAAGGCAAGTGTTTTAAGCCGCCGAAGGCGGCCTATTCCATGGGAATCGATGGTTAAGCCTAGGCAAGTGTTTTAAGCCGCCGTAGGCGGCCTATTCCATGGAAATCTCTGGTTAGGTGACCTAACTGGTTAGATCTAGGGAAATTTTGATTTAATTCAATCTTTTGGAGGGGGGTTTGGTATGCAATGGGCCGCCTTCGGCGGCATAAAACACTTGACTAGGCTTAATTAAAGGATTTTAATGGAATAGGCCGCCTTCGGCGGCTTAAAACACTTCCCTAGGCTTAATCTATCAATTTTAATGGAATAGACCGCCTTCGGCGGCTTAAAACACTTATCTAGGTCTAACCGGTTACATCGACCTAACCTTAGATTCCCATGGAATAGGCCGCCTGCGGCGGCTTAAAACACTTGAATAGGTCTAACCTGTTAGATCGACTTAACCTTAGATTCCCATGGAATAGGCCGCCTTCGGCGGCTTAAAACACTTGAATAGGCCTAACCGGTTAGGTTTAATACTGTTATAAGATATTTTAACCTAACTACTTAACCGGTTAGGTTTAACACTGTTATAAGCTATTTTAACTTATCTACCTAACCGGTTAGGTTTATATAGGTTAATTTTAAGCGACTGAGACCTAACACCCTAACTACCTAACCACCTAACGGGTGTTAGGGTGTTAGGGTGTTAGGGTGTTAGGGTGTTAGGGTGTTAGGGTGTTAGGGTGTTAGGGTGTTAGGGTGTTAGGGTGTTAGGGTGTTAGGGTGTTAGGGTGTTAGGGTGTTAGGGTGTTAGGGTGTTAGGGGTGTTAGGGTGTTAGGGTGTTAGGGTGTTAGGGTGTTAGGGTGTTAGGGTGTTAGGGTGTTAGGGTGTTAGGGTGTTAGGGTGTTAGGGTGTTAGGGTGTTAGGGTGTTAGGGTGTTAGGGTGTTAGGGTGTTAGGGTGTTAGGGTGTTAGGGTGTTAGGGTGTTAGGGTGTTAGGGTGTTAGGGTGTTAGGGTGTTAGGGTGTTAGGGTGTTAGGGTGTTAGGGTGTTAGGGTGTTAGGGTGTTAGGGTGTTAGGGTGTTAGGGTGTTAGGGTGTTAGGGTGTTAGGGTGTTAGGGTGTTAGGGTGTTAGGGTGTTAGGGTGTTAGGGTGTTAGGGTGTTAGGGTGTTAGGGTGTTAGGGTGTTAGGGTGTTAGGGTGTTAGGGTGTTAGGGTGTTAGGGTGTTAGGGTGTTAGGGTGTTAGGGTGTTAGGGTGTTAGGGTGTTAGGGTGTTAGGGTGTTAGGGTGTTAGGGTGTTAGGGTGTTAGGGTGTTAGGGTGTTAGGGTGTTAGGGTGTTAGGGTGGTTAGGGTGTTAGGGTGTTAGGGTGTTAGGGTGTTAGGGTGTTAGG